>NC_056728.1:41373224-41428224 GCF_019279795.1 Protopterus annectens | reverse complement strand
CCAGTTTGCAACCCATCTTGTGACATAGGGGTTGATATTTAAGCTGGTGAGCTTATTTATGATGCCCGAGTGGGGTATTGTGTTGAAGGCTTTTGCGAGGTCCAGGTAGGCTGTGTGGCTCTATAGCTTTGCAGACCAGGCTAGGCAGGCTTATAGGGCGATAGTTTCCAGGGTCCGTTGTGGCACCACCTTTGTGGAGTGGGGCCACTGTTGCTGTACGCCATTCCTTGGGTACATATCCTGTAGTAAGTCTGAGATTGAACAGTGACTTTATGTGAGGGTTCAGTTCTTCTTGGAGTTCATGGTAGACGCAGCCCGGGACACCGTCCAGTCCCCATTGATGCTGTGTTTTTTGCTTTGGAGAGGGCAGCTCTCACCTGTGCATCTGTGATGTCAGGGAGGCTACACTCTGTTGGGATAGACATTTGCTCTTTTGGGGGGGAAGGGGGGGGAGAAGTTTGCACTGAACCTGTCTGCCAGGATGTTGGCAATGTCTGTGGGTTCAGTGTATTTTTTGTCATTTTGAACTAACTCAGAGCATATCTGGGAGTTGCCACCCAGGTTCCTGACATAACTAAAGAAGGCCTTGTGATTATCTTTATCATCTTGTGCAATTTTTCTTTCGAAGCTGGCCTTAGATGATTTTATGAGGGATCGTAGTTTCTTGCTAGTACTGATCAGAGATGCCTTCCCTTTTTGGGATTTTGCTCTATCATGTAGTAGCTTCCTCCTTCTGTTGTATAGCTTATTTATGGCTGGGATCCACCAGACAGGTCTCCTGCCTTTGGAGGAATGAGTCTTGGTTTTATTTGGGATAGCACGATCCATGCATTCCTGTAGGTGTCCATAGAAAGTGTTTGTAAAGGATTCTGTGGTTTGGGCTGTATTTTCCACTGGCCCAGGGGCTTTGAAGGATTCTGCCTCAGTTTTGAGAAGTGTGAAGTTTGCTTTTGAGAAGTTCTTCACTGTGGTTTCCTTGGCTGGGGGTGGGGATGGGATATGGATGTCCAGTGAGATTAATTTATGGTCAGATCTCAATGAGGGGTATACCTCTGGTATGGAACATAGAGTCCCCATGTTGGTGATGATCAGGTCCAATATGTTTTCCCCTCTTGTGGGAGTGGTGACCAGTTGTTCCATAGCATTTGAGTTTATAAATTCTAGGAACCATTGGGCAAGGATGTTGGAGCTTGAGTAGTGCTCCCAGTCTATGTTTGGGTAGTTGAAGTCACCCAATATAATGGTGTTTGGAGAGACCTTCATATTCTCCAGTGTTCTCAGGAAAGCTGAGTGGGGTTCCTGAGTTTGGGAGGGTGGTCTGTAGCAGGCTACAAACTGAATGGCAGTTTTTCCCACTGTTAGTTGCACATGGATGGTCTCCGATGCTTCATGCAGTGCCACTAACCTGGAGGTGTGGGTATCTTTGATGAATATGGATACTCCCCCCTCCTTTTGTGGTTTGGTCCGAGTTTTGGGGCTGAAAAGCATGGTATGAGGTATAACCTGGTAGTGCTGGGGTGCTCTCGGGAGCCTTGAGCCTGGTTTCTGTTACTGCACAGATATTGATATTTTCCATACTAAGGAGAGCCTTGAGTGCATGCATCTTGAGGTTTAGACTTCTGGCGTTGAGCAGCATTACCCTTAGTTTCTTTTTCTTTGTGTTGTCTATGGAGGTGGGTTTGTCTTTTGAGCCTTTCCTAAAAAAGGCACTATGGGGGTGGCAAAAGCCTTAGCCAGTATTTGAAAGCCCAGGGGTGACAGGTGCAAGCCGTCCCTAGCGAAGCAACGTGGCTTTACGAGCATGTCATCCCAGGCTGACAGACACTGGATCCCATTTGAATGACACCAATACTTTAGCCCATTGGTAAAAATTGATAATTTTGTCTTTATACAGTGGCATCATTCTTGGTGAGGGTAAGATGCTACTCAAGGTCAGGGTCATACTGGCCTGGGCTACATGATCAGAGAGCTCCCCTATGTCTCTTTTCATGTAGTCCAGGGAGGTACGTCTCAGTTCATTCACACCAGCATGGACAATGACGGAGTCATATTTGTACTTGCTTTGGAGTGACCTGAGTGCTTGTGTTATGTGGCAGACCCTGGAACCCAACAGGCAGCTTACAGTGTCCTTCTCCTTGTTCAGCCTGGTGAGTGGGACGTCAGTGTGTCTGACAATAGAGTTACCTATTACAAGTGTATTAGGTGGGTTGTTTAGCCTTAAGGGCTGTGACTGTGTGGCACACTGACTTTGTGAACTATGTGATACGTGGGTATTGTTGTGGGGTAGCAGTTGCTTGGATGTCTGCTTTGGAGGTCTCTGCTGCTTGGGCAGATTTTTATTTAGAGCCTCCGAGTATGTTTTTGTGTGTTTATGTGTTTGGTTTTCTGTTGTGATAGGTCTATGTGAGACTGGATTTGTGGTATGTGTGGTTACCTTCTCTGCCTGACTGACTGCGCCAATATTGAGTTGAGAGAGTTCAGCCTCCAGTTTGGCTATATAGTTGCATCTCTCACATATATTTGAGCTTGTTGGGAGGAGGAGAGGGTGGTCTGTGTACATAAGGCAGTTGTAACATTGCCTCAAGATTCCCAGATTCATCAACTGGACTGGAGAGTAAACCCGAAACGGACTTTTGGACATGCCAGAATAGTATAAGGAACTACTTTTTGACTGATCAAAAAGGACCAATAGGGAGCTAAGTACTTAAAGGGAGTATAAGAGGGTGTAGTGCTTTAGTTTATTAGTGCTTACGTATAAGATTACTTATACGAGCAATTGCAGGGCTTTAGAATGAAAATAGAGTGCTTACTTTGAGATTTAGAACAGTTCTAAGGGAAAAAGTAAAGAGCAGACTTTGTGGAGCCGGGAATAGTTTAAACCTATTTAAGCGGTGCTGCCCGATGCTGTGCTATGAGCAAAAGCATGCAAAACCACACAAATGCAGGTTCTAAAGCAGGGAAACTGAAAGAGATAGGAATTGACCCAGAGTGGCCAATAAGCTACTAGTTTCAGGGCTGAGACAACTCCTCCAGGGACAGATAGGCTGCTCAAAGCTCCCCACTCTCACTGGCGAACAGAGAAGCTTCCTCCTATCCAAGTAAGGACATGGGCAACACAGGAAACTATACCACAGTCCGGAATTCAGCAAAACCTGAAATCTGGACTAAACTAGTTCAGCAAAGGCGGGAAAAGAGAATATTTTTCTGTTTTTTTTTTTTTTTCAGGAAACAGCAGAAAAACACACAGAAAACACTGTAAATGCTATAAACAGGCTAGCACACTTTAGTGTGTAGCCTACAACAGTTATACAATACAAAAATAACTTAAATTGATATAAAACAAGTGCAAAGACTGTAAAAAGCAGAAGGTAAATGCAATTTAAACTTTTTAAAGCACAGATCAGTAGAAATTAACTTTTAAGGCGGGAAAAGGCAGTCAGAGCAAAAAAAACTGAGAAAAAATACTTAAATCTGGAAAAATCTCTCTTGGGTCTCTCTGTTGCCTGTATCACTTTGCAGGACACTACGAGGAGCTGTGCGGAGTTGTATACTGGTGCAAAACAACACAAATGTGGGTTTTAAAGCAGGGAAACTGAAAGAGATAGGAATTGACCCAAAACAGCCAATAAACTACTAGTTTCAGGGCTGTGACCACTCCTCCAGGGACAGATAGGCTGCTCAAAGCTCCCACTCTCACTGGTGAACAGAGAAGCTTCCTCCTATCCAAGTAAGGATATGGGCACACAGGAAACTATACCACAGTCCGGAATTCAGCAAAACCTGAAATCTGGACTAATCTAGTTCAGCAAAGGCGGGAAAAGAGAATATTTTTCTGTTTTTTTTTTTTTCCCCAGGAAACAGCAGAAAAACACACAGAAAACACTGTAAATGGTATAAACAGGATAGCGCACTTTAGTGTGTAGTCTGCAACAGTTATACAATACAAAAACGACTTAAATTGATATAAAACAAGTGCAAAAACTGTAAAAAGCAGAAGGCAAATGCAATTTAAACTTTTTAAAGCACAGATCAGTAGAAATTCACTTTTTAGGTGGGAAAAGGCAGTCGGAGCAAAAAAACAGAGAAAAAAAATACTTAAATCTGGAAAAGTCTCTCTTGCGTCTCTCTGTTGCCTGTATTACTCTGCAGGACACTACGAGGAGCTGTGCGGAGTTGTATACTGGTGCAAAACCATGCACATGCGGGTTTTAAAGCAGGGAAACTGAAAGAGATAGGAATTGACCCAAAACGGCCAATAAGCTACTAGTTTCAGGGCTGACACCACTCCTCCATGGACAGATAGGCTGCTCAAAACTCCCCACTCTCACTGGTGAACAGAGAAGCTTCCTCCTATCCAAGTAAGAATACGGGCAACACAGGAAACTATATCACAGTCTGGAATTCAGCAAAACCTGAAATCTGGACTAATCTAGTTCAGCAAAGGCGGGAAAAGAGAATATATATTTTTTTTTTTTTGTTTTTTTGTTTTTTTTCAGGAAACAGCAGAAAAACACATAGAAAACACTGTAAATGCTATAAACAGGCTAGCACACTTTAGTGTGTAGCATACAACAGTTATACAATACAAAAATGACTTAAATTGATATAAAACAAGTGCAAAAACTGTAAAAAGCAGAAGGCAAATACAATTTAAACTTTTTGAAGCACAGATCAGTTAGAAATTCACTTTTTAGATGGGAAAAGGCAGTCAGAGCAAAAAAAAAAAACAGAGAAAAAATACTTAAATCTGGAAAAGTGTCTCTTGGGTCTCTCTGTTGCCTGTATCACTCTGCAGGACATCACGAGGAGTTGTGCGGAGTTGTATACTGGCACAAAACCACGCAAATGCGGGTTTTAAAGCAGGGAAACTGAAAGAGATAGGAATTGACCCAAAACGGCCAATAAGCTACTAGTTTCAGGGCTGAGACCACTCCTCCATGGACAGATAGGCTGCTCAAAACTCCCCATTCTCACTGGTGAACAGAGAAGCTTCCTCCTATCCAAGTAAGGATATGGGCAACACAGGAAACTATACCACCGTCCAGAATTCAGCAAAACCTGAAATCTGGACTGATCTAGTTCAGCAAAGGTGGGAAAAGAAACATTTTTTTTTTCAGGAAACAGCAGAAAAACACACAGAAAACACTGTAAATGCTATAAACAGGCTAGTGCACTTTGGTATGTAGCCTACAACAGTTATACAATACAAATATGACTTAAATTGATATAAAACAAGTGCAAAAACTGTAAAAAGCAGAAGGCAAATGCAATTTAAACTTTTTAAAACACAGATCAGTTAGAAATTCGCTTTTTAGGTGAGAAAAGGCAGTCGGTGCAAAAAAAAAAAAAACGGAAAAAAAAATACTTAAATCTGGAAAAGTATCTCTTGGGTCTCTCTGTTGCCTGTATCACTCTGCAGGACACCACAAGGAGCTGTGCAGAGTTGTATACTAGCGCAAACCATGCAAATGTTGGTTTTAAAGCAGGGAAACTGAAAGAGATAGGAATTGACCCAAAATGGCCACTAAGTTACTAGTTTCAGGGCTGAGACCACTCCTCTAGGGACAGATAGGCTGCTCAAAGCTCCCCTCTCTCACAGGTGAACAGAGAAACCTCCTTCTATCCAAGTAAGGTAATAGCAACACAGAAACTTGTAACACAGCCCTGGATTCAGCAATAACATGAAAACTGGACTATACTAGTTCAGAAAGGTGGGGAACAAGTATATAATTTTTTTTTCAGAAAATAGAGCAGATACAATCAAAATTAGCCCAAAAGGGTCAATAAACTTCTAACTTCTGGGCTGAAGCCACTCCTCCAGGGATGGATAGCCTGCTCAAAGCTCCCCTCTCTTACAGGTGAACAGAGAAACTTCCTTCTATCCAAGTAAGGTATGGCAACACAGAACTTGTAACACAACCCTGGATTCAGCAATAACATGAAAACTGGACTATACTCATTCAGAAAGGTGAGAAACAAGTATACATATATTTTTTTCCAGAAAATAGAGCAGATACAATCAAAACAACACTTTACCCAATTAACCAGTTAAAAAGCTTAAAACTGAGCCCTGTTCCAACAGTCTTCAATCAGACAAGTTCTAACTGCACAGTCCTGCCACTAGGGTACAGAGAAACCTTCTCCAAAAAAGACGGCCTGGGTCAGTGCACAAGTCATACAAACAAAGCTGGATCCAGCCGGCCTGAATCTAGTCTATGCTACAGGAAACAAGGCGTACCAATTTCAGAAAGAAACAGTTCAAGTAAGCATGTACAATAAGCCTTTATCCAGAAATTCCCAGCTCAGAAGGGCAGAATCTAGCCTCTCCTCCCACAAGAGTGCAGACCACAAACCTTCTTAATGTAAAATAACTGGCCTGAAGCCCAAGTCCTTAACCTAGAACTAATACACGTTTAGAATAACAGACACTGAGCCTTCAATCAGCAGTTCCCAACTTAGAAGGATGTACGCTACATGTCCTGCCACAACAGTGCAGACCACAAACCTTCTTAATGTAAAACAACTGGTTTGAAGCCCAAGTGTTTAAACCAAGGGCCTTAGGATAACATTTACAATTTAATCAGGCTACTAACAAGCATTAATAAAGGCAGCAGAATACATTTAATTGAGTATTTTAAAAGAGGCAAAAGCAAAATAAGGTAATAAAGTAGGAAGAAACACAAATACAGTAAGGCAGATGAAGTGCAATTTTTTTTTTTGAGATGGAGGAAACAGAGCAGATTAAGATACTATAGGGGAATGCCCTTCCCAAGTGCTCTCTCTGTACACCACAGAGGAGATGGGACTGGTAAGAGTATCCAGAATAAAAATATAATCTCACTGTACTCAGTTGAGTGAGCAAATGAGATGGGTCCAGGAGGAGTGTGCAAAAAGAGATTTACAGCAGGGGTGGGCAATTCCAAAGCCACCAAGATTAACACCACAACAAGAAACAGGGAGGGGGGAGTGGGGCACTAACTGTAGAGATTCAGAGACACAATATTTACTGAATCCAAGACACACAATATTTACTCACTCAAATCTTAAATAAGTGCAGAAAATATACTTAAATCAGCTTGTGTACAGTTGATATATGCAGACAAGTCTCAGTAGCCAGCAACTCGATTTAAAATGATTACTAGAAATGTAGCCAACACAGATTTTAATGCTAGCAGAAACCCCCAAGCTAATTAACACTAACAAAGGAATTTCAAGCAGTCTAACAACTTTCAGTGAGCTCAGATGGCTAACAGCAAAGATTCAGAGACACAATATTTACTGAATCCAAGACACACAATATTTACTCAATCAAATCTTAAATAAGTGCAGAAAATATACTTAAATCAGCTTGTGTCCATTTGATATATGCAGACAAGTCGCAGTAGGCAGCAACTCGATATATATATATATATATATATATATATATATATATATATATATATATATATATATATATATATATATATATATATATTATATATATATATTTACATATGCATATATTGGCCCAATACACAGTGTAGTCTGATGCCTGACTGTGGTATGGGACATGTCTCAGTCTGGCTCTACAAACATATACGCTGATAGGGTACCAGAAAGTAGAGCAGCATGCAACATCATATAGAACAGGACCAAGAACACTGACATCTACCACAGTCCATACGCAGACCAAGTAACATATTCACAGTACACAGCTACACAAATCTGACACTCTGTCAACAATCACTATAAGTACACAGATCTCACAACTGTACAGACTACAACAGAATGTCCAGGTTTTGTCCTCAAATATAAGGCCTACTGTACATAAAATATCTAGCAGTCTGATATATCACTGGGTTGTTATCAGGTATGATGTCAGTAAATAATGATATACTGTATGTATGCACCTTCTACTGCATGACATATGGACAAAGGGTGACAGACTTGGGGGACAGAGGCACAAACACAAGGCCAATATTGACATATTGCTGTGATAAACTGAGAAAATTCCTGGTGTAACAGGGTTTGTTGTGACATATCTCTTCTGAGGGATATGAAGTCAGTAACTCACATGGATATCACCATGTATTGATTGCAATCATTAGAGTATGCTACTGCATTTCTAAAGATAGGAAATGTATGAGTAACACACCACATCTAAGACTCCAAACTCCAGCCAGTCTGCAGATAGCCCTACAGGTGAGAGTTTCCTTAACCACTTAACAATGTCATGCCAGACTTTAAATCATGTAGAACAGTCATATCCACACAAACCCTGTTAAACCAACATTACTTCAAATGTAGACCAGCAATACTTACATTCTGTCCCCATGTCTGGAACATCCCCATCCTATTTGTTGGCCTGTCTCCACAGCGTATGTTGTAAGAAGTGTTTTCAACTACCCTCTGTGATGCTGTTTGTCAGACACCTACATGAAGTCCTGCTCACAGTGAAGGAAAAGGACCAACACCCAGATGAAGTGCTTAGTTATAGGAGTGTGTTTCCATGCAATTGGCTATAAGAATGATACCACAGCTGTTCCATATGCAATTAGCAAGTGGGGGACTCCAATTTGTGTACAGGCCATCAGCTGATCATGAGCATTACTTACAAAACTCAAGCTGCTGTCTATGCAAAACAGACGTTCTTTTCCACTTCCACCAGAGAGAGAGAGAGAGAGAGAGAGAGAGACAGAGAGAGAGAGAAAGTAAGAAAGGAGGGGAGAAAGAGCCAGGTGTGTTTGTGTATGATCAGTGGGTGGAGAGTGGTATCTGGGTATTATAATGGTTGCCTGTATTGTTTACTAATCCATACTGCCACATACTAATTGCACGTAGCTGTACACATTTATGGCTGAGGATTGTCTACAACAACCTCTACAGTGGTTGAAAACTGTTGGCATTCTAATGTGGAGATAGGGACATATAGGTCCTCAATATAATGATATAAGAAAAGCTGCACTGCAATGGATCCTGTCATTACACAATCACCCCAACAGGATACTGTTGACACACACACACAAACACACACTTACCAGTGTAGAATTTGAAACCTGGACCTGACTAGGTATTGCTATTACAGTGTTATGCAGTTATTGCACATGCCACATAGCTTACAAGTTGGAGAGATGTCCAAAGGTATCTTTGAAGGTGAGTGACATCAGCAGCAGTAGTGCTAAAGAAGGGGCAAGGGAAGTGTAGCAAGTGTGAATGTCCACAAAATCAGGTGTCAACAAAGATGCACACACACTCTCTCAGAGAAACACACATTTGGCAGGATCAGGATGAAAGCTCCTACCTAACATGCAGTTATCGCAAGCACCACAGAGCTTATAGGGCTGAAATATGGCCAAAGGATTATTTCAAGGTGAATGACATCAGCAGGTGTGCTAAGGTATGGCAATGGGAGGTTTAGTGAGTGTGAATGGCTTCAAAATCATTCATCTCCACACACACACACACACACACACACACACACACACACACACACACACACACACACACACACACACACACACTTTCCAGTACTGAGATGCATAGGTTCATTGCTTCACAGGTGTGTAGTAGGTGAATGGGCCTGAAGGCTGTACAAGGCTAAACAAAGGGAATACCTTGGAATCAGGCCTCATGACAATAGTCCCCAGTGTGGCTCAGGGGTGTAGTCCCTGGAGTGGTGCCCAGGGGTGGGTATTGTTTTCACCATCCACTCATCTGGGTTACTATTGTGGGTGGCCAGTGATGTGCACTGCTTCCCATATATGTGATCTGTATTCCATAACATGAACAGTGTCTGTGTTGTGCACATGTCCCACATGCATGTTCTTTGATGTGCGGAAGTGTACCTGAGGTTTTCTGGGGCCTGTTGTGTCAACAGATTGTTATCTTCTGATGCAGCATTCCTGACCTCATTTGGTGAGACCTGGCTATGTAACGGAGGTCGTGCTTGCACCTACATTGACAGCATGATACAGGTATTCAGTGTAGTTAGTGGTGTCTGTCCATACAGGGCATGTGTATAAGACATGGTATTCCCTTTGTGAGTTATGTTTGCAGACTCTACAGTTGTTGCAGGTGTCCAGTGGGGAACATAGCAAAAGGGCCACTATACACATTTATTTGCCTACTGCGGGGGTGGAACAGGGTGCCATGTCCTTTTACTTGCTGGATAACACACAGTCAGGAAATGTAAGACATCAAAGTACTTTCTGATGTCAGTGCCACTGTTGTGGTCAACAGGCATGTAGTCCACTGCAATCACACCCTGGTTACTATCTGTGAGGCAATATGCAGGGAACTACCAATATAGTGATTGTTGCCTAGCCAAGTGTGTTTTTGTATGAGATGTGGATGGAGAGTGTTCTCTGAGTAATATAATGGTTGCCTATATTGTTCACCATCCAAAATGTCAAATATAAGGCTATGGATTGTCTACACCAACCTCTCCAGTGTTTGACATCTGTTGTCCTTGTAAGGTGGACATTGTGACAATTGCACAATCACAGAAACTTTCACACAGGACACTGATAACAGACACACATACTTGCCATACTGAGATTCAAACTCCTACCTAGCTATGTACTGCTACTATAATGTACTGTATTTATCACACATGCCACAGAGCTTACAGGACGGATGTTGTCCCAAGGTACTTCTAAGGTGAGGAACATCACCAGCCCTTGTAAATACTGGCATTGGGTGATGTAGTGGGTGAGAGATCCCAGAAATAATTTTACCCTACATACACATTTGGTATGGGTGAGGTTCAAACCTCTATCTAACAATCTTTACGGACCATTATGTTACACATTTACCACACGCACCACTGACCTTACATGGTTAAAGGTTGGCAACAGGTACTTCTAAGGTGGATGATATCTGCAGGACTGCTGTAGTGAGGCTCTAAGATGTGTACTGGGTGTAAATGGGGCCAACATCTTTGAGGTACCAACATGTATATGTACACACACAAACACTTGCCACAGATGATATTCAAACCCATACTTATTTAGCTACTACTATTATTACATGTTTCTGCATTTATGGTTCATAGGTTCATAGGTAGGTGCTAGGCTATCAGTTCTAGGGCATGTACAAGCCTAGAAAAAATGGTACCCTGGCTTTCACCACCCAAGAAAGCTATTTTCCTTTGCCCCTGTTGAGCAGAGCCACAGAGGTGATCCCCAGGGTCAATTTCCTATTTCCCATCAAATCATCAAGAGTTTTCTTGAAGAGTGCTAATGAGGAGCTTTGTTTTATATAAATAGGTAGTTTGTTCCAGAGTATGGGAAGTCTCTGGGACAGGAATATATCCCTCCAGCATTTTTTTTATTGTGGTGACAAGGTTTAGGTCCCTAGAGCTTATAGCTCAGAGGGATTGGGATTTCTTTAAGTGGAGCATGTACAACAGCTCTGGGTTTGACATAGCTTTGTATGTTAGGCAGACATCGCCTCTGAGTAGGCAGTATGCGATGGAGTAAAGCTGGAGTTTTTTGAGAGAGCCTGCATAGGGAATCTGTTTGAGGCCAGTAATCCTCTTTGTGAGGTATCTCTGCAGCCTTTCCACTTGTTATAGATGTCTTGTGAGGTACATACCAAAAGGGGTGTTGTACTCTATAATGGGTCTAATGAGTGACGAGTAGAGGGAAACAATGACCTCTTTTTTCCTGGATGAGAAACTTTTTGTGATTAGGTGTGCCACGTAGAAGGATTTCCTGACTACTGTGGCAATGTGATTATCAAAGGAGAGACTACTGTCCACCTGTGTCACAAGGTCCCTTATCACACTTTCAGTTAAGTAGACTACTGCCTATGTGGTAGCTCATGGTACAGAGTTTTTACCAAAGGGGATGACAATGCACTTTTTGACATTGAGCTTGAGGCCATGGCTTTGACACCAGGCATCTGTCTCAGTGACGCCCTTTTGAAGGATGTCCATATCGTTAGACATTTCAATTATGGCTCCTTGTTTGCAGTCATCTGTGAACATCATTAGCCAAAGACCTTCTGTGTTATCCTGTACTTCATAAAAGTAGATACCAAACAGGAGAGGACCCAGGACTGAACCCTGTAGTACTCCGCTTGTCACTGGTCTGAAGTCGAATTTGGAGTCTGCTACTTTTACAGTGTGGGTTCTGTCAGTGAGCTAGTTGGCAACCCATCTTGTGACATAGGGATTTATACCTAGTTTAGTGAGTTTATCTATAATTCCAGTGTGGGGCATGGTGTCAAAAGCCTTGGCAAGATCTAGATAGGCTGTGTGAACCACCTTACCCTCTTGTATTGCTTTGGTGACTGCTTCAAAAAAGTCAGTCAGGTTTAGGAGACATGTTCTGCCTTTTACAAACCCAAACTGGGTGGGGTCCAGAGTCTGGAGATTACCAATGTGTTTGTTTATAAGTTCCATAATGATATGTTCCATGGCCTTGCAGACCAGGCTCATTAGGTTAATTGGGCAGTAGTTCCCAGGGTCCGTGGTGGCTCCCTCTCTGTGGAGTGGGATAACCATTGCTGTGCACCATTCAGTGGGTGCAAAGCCTGAGGTGAGGCTATGATTGAACAAGGTGCTTAGTTGGGGTGCCAGTTCATTCTGTAGTTCATGTGGAATGCAGCCTGGGGTGTTGTCAGGTCCCATGGATGCTGTGTTTTTGGCATTGGAGAAGGTGTTTTTTACCTGTGCAGCTGTGATTACAGGCCCTTTGCATTCTTCTGGTATAGGGATGGGTCCTTTAGGGGGTGAGGGGGGGTAAAGTTAGCACTGAACCTCTCTGCCAGGATGTTGGCAATATCAGTTGGTTCTGTATATGTAGTGCCATTGTGCTGTAACTCAGAGCAGATCTGAGTGTTGCCATTGGGATTCTTGACATAGCTATAGAATGCTTTGTGGTTGTCTTTAGAATAAGTGGCAATTTTGTTTTCATAACTAGCTTTGGAGGATTTTATGAGGGATCTCAGCTTCTTACTGAGGCTGACCAGGGAGTTCTTTCAGTCATGGGATTTTACTCTTTTTTGCAACAGTTTCTTTCTTCTGTTGTAGAGTTTGTTTATGGCAGGGGACCACCAGATTGGCTTCCTTTTTTGAAGGATAGCTTCTTAGTTCTGTTAGGGATAGCACGATCCATGCACTCATGTAAGTTCTTATAAAGTGCATTTGTGTAGGATTCAGCAGTCTTACCTCTATTGTCCATCAGTATGGGTGTTGTGAAGTTTGCCACTTCTGTCTTAAGAAGCGTGAAGTTGGCTTTGGAGAAATTCTTTACGGTGATTTCCCTAATGGGGGGGTGGGACTGGGATGTGGATGTCTAGCCTGATTAGCTTGTGGTCGGATCTGACCAACAAGTAATTGATCTCTGGTGTGGAACACTGGACACCCATGTTGGTAATGACCAGGTCTAGGATATTGCTGCCCCTAGTGGGGGTATGGATAAGTTGATACAAGGCATTGGAATTTGTGAATTCCAGAAAACATTGAGCAAAAGAGTTGGTACATGAGTAGTTTTCCCAGTTAATGGCGGGGTAGTTGAAATCACCCATTATTAGGGTGTTGGGTTGTACCCTAATATTTTCCAGTGTATCAAGAAATGAGGGTGGGAATCCTGGGGCATGGTGGGGGATCTGTAGCAAGTTACAATTTGGATTGCGATCTTGCCCAGAGTTAGTTGCACTTGGATAATCTCAGATGCATTATGCTGAGCAACTAGCCTGGCGGTGTGGATATCCTTAATGAATATGGACACGCCTCCACCTTTAGTGTTTCGGTCCAGGTTAAGTGGCCGAAAGGTGTGGTATGAATTATAGCCTGGTAATGCAGGGGTGCTCTCTGGAGCCTTGAACCAGGTCTTTGTCACTGCACAGATGTCGATGTTCTCCATTTTAAGAAGTGCCTCAAGTGAATGCATTTTGAGGTTTAGACTTCTAGCACTGAGTAGCATTACCCTCAGATTTTGCTTGCTTGTACCTGTTATGGTGGTGAATTGGTGTGCACGCGTCATGGAGCTAGCATGTTGGATAGCTCTCCACAGGTATCTTTGAAGGTGACTAACATTAGCAGCAGTGCTAAAGGAGGGGTAAGGGGAGTGTAGTAAATGTGAATTTCCATAAAATCAAATATTATCAAAGACACACACACTCTTTCATACAAACACACACAGTTTCATAGTTGCCATTGCTGGGATTAGAGCTCCTGACTAGTATGCTACACTATAGTATTACGCAGTTATCACAAGCACCACAGAGCTTATATGTTGGGTAGCTCTCCACAGGCATCTTTGAAGGTGACAAACATCAGCAGCAGTGCTAAAGGGGTGGTATGGGGAGAGTAGTAAGTGTGAATGTCCATAAAATCAGGTATCCTCAAAGACACACACACTCTTTCATACAACCACACACAGTTTCACAGTTGCTATCTCTGGGATTAGAACTCCTACCTAGCTTGTATGCTATTCTATAGTATCACACAGTTATTGCAAGTGTCACGGAGCTTATATATCAGAGAGCTTTCCACAGGTAACTTTGAAGGTGACTAACATAAGCAGCAGTGCTGACGGAGGGGTAAGGGGAGAGTAGTAAGTGTGAATGTCCATAAAATCAGGTATCATCAAAGACACACACACACTCTCACACAAACACACACAGTTTCACAGTTGCCATGTCTGAGATTAGAAATCCTACCTAACTAGTATGCTACACTATAGTATTATGCAGTTATCACAAGCATAATGGAGGTTATGGGGCTGGCACTTATGAAAAGGGTTATTTTAAGGTGACTGACATCAGCAGGCATGCCAAAGTAGGGCAATGGGAGGTGTAGTGACTGTCAATGTCCTCAAAATCATTCATCTCCACACACACACGCGCACACACACACACACACACACACACACACACACACACACACACACACACACACACACACACACACACAGAGTTTCACATTTGCCATGTTTGGGATTAGAACTCCTACCTAACAGGTTTTCTATATTACAGTATTACACACATATCACAAGCACCACACAGCTTATGGGCCTGAGATTTGGCTAGAGGGTTATTTCAAGGTGACTGACATCAGTAAGAGTGCTAACATGGGCAATGTGAAGTACAGTGTGTGTGAATGGGCCATAAACCATTCCTCTGGAATCACACACACACACACTCAGTCACACACAACTTTACATTTGACAGGACTGGGTATACAAATGCTAGATGAATATTGAGTTGTACTGTGATGTTATACAGTTATTACAAGCACCATAGACACTATAGGGCTGAGGGCTACCAAAAGCAATGTGTACAGTGATTGAGATCAGCACATCATGTGATATTGCCCAATTGGATGTGTGGTGGGTGGGACAAGCCTCATGATTGAAATCTCTCTGTCACTGTCTGTCTCTCCCTTCCCCACATCTCTGTGTGTGTATGTTTGACATATTATAGTGTGTTGGCCTTGGATATGTGTGAGTATTCCTATACAATGTGTGTGCAAAGCATGAATGGTGTACAACGTGGTTTGTGTGCACAGACATCTGCGACTGACAGATATGTATAGTCCACTGTGTTGTCAGACATGAACTTCTAAGTGTAGGAGCATACCCAGTATGACCTTCTGTATTGAGTGTGTGAATCCATTCCAGGTAGGTTGTACTCCAGTCTAGGATTTGGTGTTCTACACCTACAGCTAGCAATCTGTTTCTGCAGGATATCTGTAGATAGGTTGATAATATGGAGTCACAATGGGCGACAGATAGTCTGATACTGTAACTATTGTGTCTGTGCTGCTTGTGCTACATGGTTGGTGTTAGCAGAGATATTCAGACATATGTACTGTTTTACACTGTGATGTATTATGTCATCAACTACTGACAGATATACTTATTTGCTCACAGTTATTTCCTCGAAAATACAAGATGAATGAAGCTGTGTCCAGTATTGTGGTCTGCAGCCTACATATTCTTGCACACTCATGCCATTTTGGAGGGGTAGCTGCAGACATTTGCTTATGGGTCTGTGTAAATGGTCCAGCATCTTGGTACTGTGGTGACTGAGGATCCCCTGCTTGTACCTATATCAACGTAACAGAATGGCCATATCCTGCTGTGGCCATACCTCTCAGCTGTACAGATTCACCCAGGTTACCCAGAAGCAGTGCTCATATATCTGGTCAGTTCCCCTTCATATTGTGGTTTATGAGCAGATTTGTAGTCACCCATTACTGGGTTTGCAGGCAGCAGTAGTATGGCCACACATCAGAGTTTCAGACTTCACACACTTCATGATGTCCATGTATCTACACCCCCCAGCTCTGTTATTCTATCCTCTTCCTAACCTTATGCGAGTGATATCTGAGAAGTATCCCTATAGTTGTCCCTTCATCCCAGCGGTATTTAGGGGTTGGTCCACAGTTCATGCAGTAGGGCATGGTGGGAATGTTACTGGGATTTGTCAACCATGGCTTTGCATTTGTGTTCTGTTAACTGTTTTATGTTGTTAGTTGAGACCCCATGAGATAACATAGATTGGCAGTACAGGTGAGGCACAGGCCTTTGACAGAGGACTGTAGGGCTTTCGGTAGTGATGCAGGCCATCTGTAGCAGGCCAGTGCATTCTGTCACTCCTACATTCCCAGGCTGCAAGCCACTGTAATCCCCTGGGGTGACAGTGTAAGTGAGAGGTGTTAATGGCAATAGTTCCTGTCCATATCAATCCATTGGTCTGGATGCTGGCAGGGTGCTGCTTACAGCTAATGGCACATCTGCATGGGACACCTCTTCAGCATGCTGCATTCTGTTAGTATTCCCATACAGAAGTGGGGGTCATACTGTACTCTTTCCCAACAACAGGGATATGACCTGTGATAAACCTGTGGCTGATGGTGGGGTGAGCTGAGTGTATCTGTGTTATGGAAGCTTCTTGCAGCTGACACACAGATAAACCCAGGACATTCCCCTTATGCTGCCTTGTGCAGGGACATAGGCAGTCTCTCATTACTTCATAACTATGCCTTTTGTGGTCTGCCACTGATTGGCCAGACTACATCAGTATTCCATACTACACAGACAACTAATGTGCTGCTAACCTGTATGTACAATTCCAAAGGTGTGTGCAGTTGACAGTTACATTTTATGTACTCTGTCTAGGATACTTTCACCTGTGCACTGTGTGTATGTCTGGGCCCACATTCATGGCATGTCCATCTTTCAGACGGTGACAGGTATTGACATCTGGACAGTGAGTATGGATGACTGCTGACATGGGTATTGCTGAGATGCATTATGGTTGGCACTGTAGTTGTGGGAACATGGCCCTGTAATCAACAGCACTGGCCATAGGCCACCAAGACACAAACCTCCATGTCTACATGCTGACCACTTCCAGACAATATTGCGCACACAGCAGCATAACACATGGACCCTTGCATATTGTACACATGCAACAATCTATCCTGTAAATTGGGCCAGCTCAGGTAATCTGTGTTCCACTGTTATTATACCCACACTCACATGTTACTACATTTCTATATAGGATTGTGGAGGGGGGTGCACACCTGGCAACTGTAAACATTTGCTATGAATGCATTGGTATTTCAGGTACTCTGTTGGCTTCCATTTCATTCTGTATTCTGACCTATCATGCAGACTAGAGGCATATCAGTAGAGTACAGATCTTACATTTTATTGACCTACATTTCAGTTTCAGACTTCTTACCCTTCAGAACTAACATACAACTTCCAGACCTGTTGTAGTCTGTCTGTGTAGGTCTGGAGGGGGGCTGTTCACCATTGCCATCAATTGGAGGCCTTTGCACAGCCTTTCTTTATGGTCATCTACACCTGTCCTGCTTGCTGAGGCTGGTTTTGGGTATGTGAGCCTCACTGACATGCGTGTGTATCCTGTGGTCACACATCTGGGCCACCACATGTACTGCAGTGGGATATGTCACCTTGTCTAGTACTGCCTACTTTGTTGACACCAGTATTTGTTATGGATTTCATGCTGCCAATATAGGTGTCCACTATCTGCTGCCATCCCATTCAGCCACCCAATTCCCTTGCATGCTCACATCCATACCATAGATACAACTAGCAGAACATACTACTCCATTCAGCAATCGATAGGAAAAGTGACTTACCTTGTGGCTGTTCCAGTATTGAGGATGGTGCTGGAAGGCTGGCTATGTTGGATGCATATAGTACACTCCCTATACAAAAGCACAGGTAGTGTCATGTTTGGCATCCCTTTAACTGTATGTGAGAGTCAGAGAGAGGTGTCATTTCCTGGGTCCCTACCATGTCAGTGTATGTGCTATGCATTGCCTCTTTGCCAAAGCCTGGCAAACTGGGCACACCTCCTTCTGCCTACATGGGCAGGCTCAGGTTGTTCCTCCTCCGAGTCCCTCTGTGCCTGTGATGGCCTTGGCAATGGTGGGGGGCTGTGTGGCCTTGCCCCATGCTGTTCCTGCTGCTGCTGTTTCCGCAGGATCATATTGTGTAGCATGGCACATACAATGAACATTTGTGTACATGTAGCTGGAGAGTACTTCAAGGGTCCACTGGATATGTCCAGGCAGCTGAACCATGACTTGAGCATCCCAAACACATGCTCTGTTATGATTCTGGTTTGTGGGTGTGCCTTATTATGGAGTTCTTGTTTGGGTGTGTGTGCATTTCTGATGGGTGTCATCAGCCACGGCTCCAGTGCATCACCAACATCCCCCACTAGGTGGGCATATGGGATGTCCCCACTGGAAAATTTCTGGTACAGCTGTGTCAGATGCCAGATGTGGGAGTCGTGATAGCTTCCAGGGCTGCCAGCACACACATTCAAGATAATGCCCTGGGCATCACACATGACCTGACAGTTGGAGGGGACACCCTTGTGGTTTATGTAGACTCTACCCCACTCACCAGGTGGTGCTTTGATGTGTATATGCATGCAGTCTATAGCAACAACTACCTCAGTGTATTCTGCTATTTGGTGGAAGCGCTGCATATTGCAGGTCAACGCCTCATGAGTGCTGAGGTAATATATGTGCTCACCGGAATGTGCTGACATGGCATACAGGAACTGGTGGAGTACCCTGATTGCTGATGCCTGTGAGATCCCCATGAAATCTCCAGTTGGCCTTTGCAAGGTACCTGTGGATAGTATTGTTAAGCCTACACATACCTTGGTATCCACTGGGATGGGTTCCCCTCTGTTGGTTCTGTGTGTGAGGCGTGGCTGGCACAGCTCAACAATTTGCTGTAGAATGTCCCTGTCCACCCTATAGCTCTCCACTATCTCCAGCTCATGTAGCCCCTGGTAGGTTAGCCTGAGTCTGTACACTCTTCTCCTCCTCCTCACTGTGGGTTGGTCGTCAGCATTCACATCCTTACCACCCTCAGTCTCTTCCACATATTGATGTATGAGAGCAACAGCAACCCCTAACATTTTGTTAGTTTTGTCAGGTAAAATTTCCCTGTTTGTGTACACCAGTGGCGTAGAGTTTGTGGGAAAAACCAGAGTGAAAGGTGTTTGCTTAGTTTATAGTAGTGTGCTGAGCTGGGCTGCTGCCTGTGTAATTGGCTGATTCTGATACATTTCACCTGCCAGCTATGCTAGTTCTCCTTGATTGCCTTCCTACTGCTGTTTTCTCTTCCCATTGCCTTTCTGCTTAAGCCCCCAAAGAGCAGCGTGCATACCCAGTGCTCAGATGTGAACAGAGCTATTTCCTGTTTTTTTTTTTTTTGTTTTGTTTAAAACCCGGCGTGCAGCGCGCACACCCATTTAGGCAATGTAAACACTGCTAGGCAGCCTCAGACACACACTCTTCCTTAGCTGTGCTTAGCTAAGGGCAAACATGAGCTACAGAGCTCCAGTAAGCTTACAGCATGCATGACACTCCCCCTTATCAGGTCATTTACCTCTTATACTTGTACCGTGGTGTTGCTGCACCTACACGATTGGGTGCAAGCTAACACTGAGAGGAATTCTTTGATTCAGTATCAATCCCCTCATTTGCATAAAATAGAATGCTAATTCATAGTTATCACACTCACACTGAGCCTTCCCCCTTAGCAACCATTATTCCCTCTCTTATACATCATGGTAAAATGCTGATTTGAGTTTAAAAGCTTATTTCCAACTTTTTTTCATATGTTCAGGCCGATCCTGTTTGCGTACCGCTGTCGTATGCTTAAACGACCAAAATCAACCAAAAAATTAAGTTATTTTTTTATAATTTTCCTTTATTTCCCATGCCAATGGCCATTGGCATGCCTACTACATTGAATACATGCTTTCTTTGGAGCTGTCATACCTCCGGTTTGTAATTTACAGAAATGTATTTAGTTAGTAACCGAATATATTTCTGCACGTTACACTATTCCTGCACAGATGCCCACCTGCTTCCTGGATTGCTAATTCACCTAATTTGCATGGTTTTCTCCATCAAATGGGTAATTAGCATGTAGCAGTGGTGTCTGTGCTGGAATAGTGTAGGAGCGCTCCTGCGCATCCCAGGAGCTCATTCCTGGATCGCTCGTCGGCCATATTGCCTGCAGCAGCTCTTGCACTGTTCTTGCACTCCGTGCAGAGCTTACTGAATCCCGGGGATTGAGTGACATGATCTACCATATAAAGATTTGGTAGAAATTATGGAATATGACATTTCAGCTCTTTAATTATCAACTTTCAGATATGTTAAGTAAGCATGAGATACTGTGGATATGTCATGATTCTTGTGAATCATTAATACAGCTAAACATCATTTTGTACAGTATGCACCTATAGTATTTCTTTATAGGCTATGTATACAGTCAGATTTAGAATTAGATATGGATGCATTTTATAAGAAATGGACAATATTCTGGGAGTAGATTGTTGGTGTCTTACTAGTGTAATAGGTTTACATTCTGATATCACGTTGAGTCAGAGTATTAGTATGGGAACTTATACTGCATATCTGGGTTATGTTTTTTTTGTAGAAACAGAGAAGGCTTGACTCTATGAAGGCAGTTGAATATAGATATTGAATGGAAGTTTTATTTTTCCCTAAGTTCAAAATAGTTTAAGAAAAAACAGTACTATGCAGTGAAAAAGGAACACTGTATGGCCATACTTTTTACTTGCAAGGCCCAGTGGTGTTCCAGAAGAGGAAAGATACATTTTATGCCTGCTTATGCCAGTCATAATAAATTTGCTTCATATGCCAAGACTATGGAGGAACTGATGGTATTAGCTAATGGGTGAAAAATTAAGTCTATGCTATTTGTCTTGTTCAGTATCAGTTTTCTGATGGGTGGGCTTGGTGATACCTCAGATAAAAGCAGAGGCACGGTACTGAGTATTAGATGAATGATGATTTTGGCATTGCTGGATTACTGGGGACCTGGAAGATGCTACGCTGGTTTAGGGTAGGTATTCTATTAGAAAATACAGACTAGGAGAAAATAATGTATAAGTAGAAGTGATGCAGTAAAGGGAGAAAGTTACAGCTCTGAAGAGACGAGGCATATTGGAGTGAATGTTAGGAGGTGCAAGGGTGTGAGTCTCACTATTTAGCTGTTCTAGGGCATTAGGCCAACCAAGCTTGCCTGTATGCTGATGGATGGTTATTGGGAAAGCTGGGAGTAATGGGTTAAGATACGACTGGAATTAATTACGATTTGGTATGGAGTGTAGTTATAAGAAAGGAGTCTGGGTTACATAATGGTTCTATATCTCAGGTGTTAGTACTGGAATCTGTAGAAATAGGTAATTGAAAAGCTTGTTAAGGGATCGACTATGTGGTTTGATTAGCCTATAAATAAGATGCATTTAGCACGTATAATTATATATTTGAAAATTTGCATTTTGTTTTTCAAGGTTAAGAGAATTTACTATAATGTTTGAGAAATAAGTGTTGTTTTCTAGATAATGGCTAGAGATTCTTAAATGCTTTTACAAGACTGACCTGTAATAGAAAGTAATACAGAAATATTTTGAACCTCTGTATATAGAATTCATTTAGTACCATGATTATGTCCTACTAAAATTGTAGGGGTGAATTTCCTCAGTTAAAAATGAGGGTATGGTGTTTAAAATGATTAAGTGATCTGGACTCTGTGATGATGATTGCATGTGCATTGGTAACAAGAGCAGTAAAGAAATATTTAAAAAAGAGACAAAAAATTCAGTATTTCTTTCCTGAAGATACTACCATACCCCTTCTTTTAAAGAGGACAGTGTTTATCACCCTGAACCCTGGATGTTTATCTGTACATACCTACTCAAAACCACAGAAGACCCACCTAAGGGTTACAGTGGGAAGCTCACTTTTTCAGTTTAATACTTACCATATGGACTTTAATGCACCCTGAATCTTCACTAAATAAATCAAAAACTCACCCAGCGCTTACTCTGTATATTGCTAATCCTTGCAGCACTCCCATCATACAGGGTCTGTCTTAGAAATACGTAGAAATTCACCTTGACTTTTTTGTCTCTCTCCACAAGTATCAACAACCTAACACAACTTACACTTGTGTATATTTCATATAACCTTACACTAGAAACAAATAGAAATATTGCTAAGAATGTAACATCTCTAAACATGAAAAAATACTCCTAACTCATCTTATATAACCTGCAAAATAATTTCATCCTACAAGAAGCCCCTCAACAATACCTTTAATTTTATAAACTTTTGCATCAGTAAAGTGCAGCATTCTCAATTGCAGAAAATGCTTTTATGCTCCTACATTAATGTAGTCAAGTGTAATTTTGTACAGCATGCACCCACAGTATTTCTTACAGAATATATATACATTTGGATTTAGGATGAAGTATAGCTGCATTTTATAAGGGATGGACATTACTTTTAAGCTCCTACATTAAAGCTATCTTCCTTTAGCTCACGGTTTCATTGAAACGTCCCAATATAGCCTTAGATTCAGTTCATATGGCATCCTCACCTTTGATAGACCCCACTAGCATTTCATTTTGTAGCAAAAATATCAATATGAGAAAAAAGTCACCATAATATGGAACTAGCTAACTGGAAGGCTCTGTCTATATCTTTATGTACTGGCATTAAGTACTGCTGCTTTGGAGTAAACTTCTTTCTCGTCCAAATAAATTCTCTGAATGCCATGGTTCTGTAGATAATAACTAAACTACATTTGATCACTCTTTTAGTTAGCTCATTTAAAGGTAACCTTGCCCCTCACTAATTGGTTATTAGATTAAGGCAGCATGGTGGCTCAGTAGTAATAATTCTACCAAGAACCTCCAGAGTCTGGGTTCAAGCCTGAGTTCTGGTCACTGCCATTATAAACTTCATGTATTGTCTGTATGTTGATTTTTTCCCACTTTCTAAAAAAAAATAGCCCCTCCCCCTCTCTGTATATGTATGTATATATATATATATATATATATATATATATATATATGTGTGTGTGTGTGTATGTAGACAGCGAGATAGATCTATCTAGCAGCCCATTTACCCAGTGTGTCATTTATAATAGCCGTATAATTGTTTTTTGTTCTACTGAATATGCACATGCTCTCTGTACATAACATTTATTGATGCTTCCTCTTCTACTAAGCAACTCAAGCCAAGACTGCAATTGGTTAAGCTTGATCAGTGATCCACCCCCATAAACAACCAATCAGACAAACAAAAATAAATAATTGAATAAATACAATTCTGGAATACTCAAGATTGTGCAGTTATTATAAATAATATCTATACTGCATAATTCAAAACATGAATTAAACTATACCCAGGATTCATGAAGCTGAAATCACCATGCAGGAGCAGTGTAGGCGCTCCTGCAAGGAATATGGCCGCTGATCGATCCACAATCATGCCGTATCGATGTGCATGAGCCTGCCTACATTTTTCCTGCATGGAAAGCCCTGCCATATGCTAATCAGCGCATTTGCTGGTGAATATCATGCAAATGGGCTGAAGTAGTGATTCAGGAAGTAGGCAGGTCTCCTTGCAGGTACAGTGTAAGGCACATTTCTGCAAAATAGAAAACCGAGGCATGACAGCCTCGAATAAAGCATGTATTCCATCTATTAGGTATACCAATGGCCACTTATATGGCTTTTGGCATAAAAAATAGTTAATTATCTTGCAAATAAAAGTTTTTTGTTTTGGCCAATCTCAGCCATTTAAGCATAGAGCAGCAGCGCACAAACAGGATCATGCTGAAAATACCAAAAATAAGGGAAAAATCACATTTGAGAGAAATATGCATTTTTTCATAATAGTCAAGCTGGTACGTAAAAATCAACTGCCAATCATTAGCGGACCGGAGTTCCACTGTGGCGACCCCTAACCGTGAAAAGCCGAAAGACACAAGCAAGTCAATGGCATGCAGAATGAAAACAATGCCAGGGAATAGTGGTTGCTAAAGGGAAAGTAGGTGTGGGAACTCAAAAGTAAGGCAGTTGTCTATGCAAATGAGGGGATTTATACTGAATCACAAATTTCTTCTAAGTGTCAGATTGCACCTAACCATGTAGGTGCTCCAACACCATGGTGTAGACAGGAGGAGCAGCTAACATGAAAAGAGGGTGTGTCATGATTGCTGTAAGCACATTGGAGCTCAGTGGCCCATGTTTGCCCTTAGCTAAGCACAGCTAAGGCAAGGGGTGTGTCTGAGGCTGTATTCACCTGTTTCATGAAATGCAGAATGTGTTCGCGTCTAGACAGGGCCAGTTCTGCTTTAAACTGTTTACTTTAGCTAAACAGGTGTGCACAGCATACACCGGACCTAAAAAAAAAAAACACAGGGGATAGCAGACCTGTTGACATTTGAGCACTGGGAATGTATGGCGTGCATCAGTGCTTAAACGATGAGGAAATGGGAAGGGGAAACTGCAGAAGGAAGGCAATCAAAGAAAACAAGCATAGCTGACAGGTGGAATGTATCAGAATCAGCCAAGTACACAGGCATCAGCCCAGCACACTACTATAAACTATGCAAACACCTTTCAGTCTGTTTTTTTCCACAAACTCTACACCACCGGTGTACACATTCGAGGGAATTTTAAACTGACAAATCTAACAAAACATGTTAGGGGCTGCTGTTGCTCTGATCTATCAGTATGTGCTAGCGACTGAGAGTGGTGAGGAGGGAAATGCTGACAACCAACTCAGGCTGAGGAGGAGGTAGAAGAATGTTCAGACCCAGGGTAACCTACCAGAGGCTACATAATCTGGAGATAGTAGAGCGATACAGGGTGATCAGGGACATACTTCAGCAACTTGTTGAGCTGTGCCAGCCTCACCTCAGAGCCAGAACTAACAGAGGGGAACCCATCCCAGTGGATACCATGGTATGTGTAGCCTTAAGAATACTAGCTGCAAGTACTTTCCAAAGACCAACTGGGGAAGTCATGGGGGTCTCACAGGCATATGCGTCCAGGAATATCACACCACCTAAACCTGACCATGTATATGCAGTGTATTGTGTGCATCCGACATAGTCAACCCTCAAGCACCCCCCTCACAACAGCTGCAGGCACAAGGTAAGCCAGTCTCTGTAACAAAATATATGAATGGAGTGGAATTTTCTAATAGCATATATATGGTATTGATCAAGCATGTAAGGGAATGGGGTGGCTAACTGGGATAGCAGCAGACAACTGACAGCTCTGTGGGACAGCAGGAAGTGTATCCCCAGTACTTCCCTACCCACACTATGCAGTACCACCCTAGTTGACAAATACCACTGCAGTATATGTGGTGAGCCAAATAACTGGGGGGGGGTCATAGGTCACAGGCATGTATGTCAAAGTGGGGGTCCCATACCCACCACCAACTCCACACAGCAGATCAGCTGTAGAAAACCATACAGAAATGTCTGGCAAAGACCCCCACAAGGTGACATTCATGAAATCCCCGCCCACAAAGTCTTACACAGTGATATCACAGCAGGTCTGGCAGTGGCAGTATGGTTTTGAAAGGTAAGAAGACTGAAACTATAAATGTCTATGCCAGAACAATCTGGCCTGTGGTTGATACTGTTATGCCTATAGTCTGAAAGATAGGGCACACCGCTATGCTAAATGGGACCAAAATGTGAAGCAAATATCAGCACAGTCTGTGCAGATGTGTATTGTGTACAGTTGTTTCCCCCCATAGTCCCATAGAAATGCAATAACATGTTCCTAGCCTTAAGCAGCATCCAGCTGTCACCCAGAGTGATGGCACAATAGTAACAGAAAGCAATTATCCGTAACACCCACAGACAACTTACTGGTGCCATCCCAGGGGTGTCTCCTGCCAGCAGCCTGGGAACATATGATCATCAAAATGCACTGCCTTGCTACAGATGGCCTGGATCTGTTACACCTGGCCTACAGGCCTCTGGCAAATACCTATGCCTCACCCACAGTGCCCTGTTAGGGAGTGCCATGGGGTCCATAACACCAACATAACACAGTCCACAAAATGGAAAGAAAGGCCATGCTGACAACTGCTAGGAGCAAACCTGCCAGCCTCAGGGAGCCAGAAATCTGGACAAGGCCATGAATAATGGGGTGATGAAGGTCCTAAGAGAAGGACACCTGTGAAATACTGCTCTAATAATGTTATAAAGTTGATGGAATGATTTGTATTAGCATGGAATGTCTGATGGGTACAAAGTCTGAAACTGCAATGGCAACTGTCAGTAATATCTGTAATAACACCCTGATCACCCTGGAGCTTTTCTTCCCGGGCCTCCGCTGAAAATGGACATGTATCCAGTCGGGCTATCCCGGTAAACAAATGTAAAATAAATAAATAAAATAAATGAATATCTGACCTTTAACCCTGAGTGACATGAACAACACTTTTGCTTGAAAACCACACTTGTTTGGGTAACCAAGATATATGAGTCATGGGTGTGGACATTCTGTGAAACTCTGTACAGTCGACAGGCAGTGCTAGGAGTTTAAACATGGGAATGCACTCACTGCAGTCAGGCCTAACCCTGGAAGATGGTGACATGACTACACCCACAGAACCCTGGATCACAGCCATGGGGAGTAACACACCCCTCCCCGATCACCCATCCTATGCAACATCCTGACCCCATGTGGCCATCCAAGCAAAATGAGGTGAGCCATACATATATGTGTGACAAGCACATACCTCCAGGCTGGTCAAACAGTCTGACACATACAAGACCCTTCAAGTGCAGTCAACCACTGAGGACAACCCAATGCAAAGTACTGGTAGCCATAGGCAAGCATATATGCCCAGAACACACACACACCTACATATCCTATCCCCTAAAAATATACCTGCAGTCTGTCTGTCACCCTATCCTGTCTGACATATATTACCCAACTATGGACTGGAAATCAGACCAGGCCAGAACATAAATGCACAGAGATCCCACCATTGTAATATATTACCAAGGTGCTGGACCATTTCCACAGCACCAGCAGTCAATTGCTTGTAGCTACACCCTTCAACAGGCTGGATTGTGCAAGAATGCATAGCATTTGGTGCATAAACCTGGTGTGTGCATCATCCATCCTGTATTCCTCTGGTAAATCACTGTGATGATCTGAGGAGGTATGTCACGAGGTACTGAAACAACACATGACAGTGTCAAATGGCATATATGACAGATGTCTGTTAAAACAAGCCATGTAACCATAGCAACTCATACATTACTGAGAGAAATTGTCACAATCACTGTATGGCCCATTGTCCCCACATGTCGATAGGTTATCTCCAGATATCCTGCACCAACAAGTTGAGAGGTATGTCTGTAGCACAAAACAAACTGGACTGGAGAGCAAAAATCCCTGAAATGGTGTCCCTCATGTACTATGGAAGGACACACTGGGCATGCTCATAAACTTAAAGAAATGTCAGTAAGATCTAGGAATGAACAGGCCTTCCCCACCCAGTGCACTTCTCATTGCCCCACCTTAGCAGTCCTGAAGATGTCTGTCATCATAGAAGTCACTTTTGGTAGGCCTAGTCCCATAAACTCTGTGGCACGTGCAATAACTGCATAACACTATAGTACAAATAACTAGTTAGGTAGGAGTTCTCATCTCAGTCCTGGTAAAAGTGTATGTGAGTGAGTGTGTGTGTGCGTGTGTGTGTATGTGTGTGCGTGTGTGTGTGTGTGTGTGTGTGTGTGTGTGTGTGTGTGTGTGTGTGTGTGTGTGTGTTCACAACTAAAAACATGTGGGTCCATTCAAACCCAGTACACTTCCCCTTTCCCTACTTTAGCAGTCCTGGAGATGTCCATCATCTTAGAAGTACCTTTCATTAGGCTTCAGCCTCATAAGCTCTGTGGCACATGCAATAACTGCACAGCACTATAGTATAAATAACTAATTAGGTAGAATTTCTATTCTGTCCTAGTGAAAGTGTGTGTGTGTGTGTGTGCAAGAGTAAGGAAGAAATATGTTTGTTTGTTTATAGGTGAAACTGTTTTATGCCATTCCCACCCACAACACTTCACACTTCCGCACCTTACCAGTCCAGATGGTGTCAGTCCCTTATCAGCTACTTTGGCCAGCTGCTTGCTCTGTAAGCTCAGTAGTGCATGTGATAAATGCTTAACACTCTAGTACAAATGACTAGTTTGGCAGGGGTTCTACTCTTGTATCTGGCAAATATGTGTGTGGGTATGTTTGTAAGTAGACGTATTGTGATATGTTTCCCACCCAGTGCCCTACTTTATCAGTCCTGCTGATGTCATTCCCCATAGCAGCACCTTTGGCCAACTCTCGGCCCAGTAAACTCTGTAGTGCATGTGGTAACTGAGTAGCACTATAGTACACATAGCTATTTAGGTAGGGGTTCTACTTTCACATCTGACAAGTGTCTGTTTGTATGACAAAGTATTTTGATAAGTTTAACACCCACTGCACTACTTTATCAGTCCTGCTGATGTCATTCTCTTTATAGGTTCACAAGTGTGTAGTAGGCTAATGGCCCAGGAGCCTTTACAAGCCTAGCACATAGAAGGGCCTTGCCATTGTGCCACCTGATGTTACTTCCCAGTGCCTGTATCAAGTTTAGCCTCTGCAGTGATCCTTGGGTTGAACTGTCTATTATCCATCCACTCATCAAGATTTCTATGGGACAGGGCCAGCTAGGTGCTCTGCATGACATGTATGGGAAGTGTATTCCAGGGCATGTGCAGTCTCTTGGTGAGTGACCTGTGCCACCAGCATGTTGTGGTGATTGTGGTACTGGGGTGGAGGTCTCTGCAGTGTGTGGTGTGGATGGGTTTATATGTAGCATTTCTATAACAGCTGGGTCGGATATGGCTCTGTAAGTCAAGTTCAGATAGCTGCTAATTAGAATAGCTTAGATCTTCAGAGTCTGTTTGTGTAGCATGTGTGTTTAATTCCTAAGAAACCCTTTGTGAGGTGCATCTGTGGCCTCTCCAGCTGTAGCAGGTGTCTAGTCAGGTACATGGCAAATGGGCCATAATACTTGAGGAGTGATCTAATGAGGGAATAGTAGACAGAGATCATTACCTCTGTCTTCCTTTATGCAAAACCCTTTTTAATGCAAGATGCCATATAGAAGGACTTCCTGACCATAGTGGCAATGTGGTGCTTGAATGAGAAGTTGCTGTCAACCTGTGTCCCCAGATCCCTTATAATGCCTACAGTATTCCTTGGGCTCCCATTGATGTGGTACTTACTGGGAATTGAGTGTTTTACTAAAGGGATGATGATGCATTTTGTGGTGTTAAGCTTCTTGCCATGGTTTCCACACCACTCATTGGCCTCAGTGAGACCTTTCTGTAGGATGTCTGGATCACTTGTAGAGTTCATGATAGCTCCCAGCTTGCAGTCTTCTGTGAACATGGTCAGAGTTCCTCTGTGTTGGGCTGGAGTCCTGAGAAGTAGATGCTGGACAGGACACTATTCAGTACTGATCCCTGTGGGACTCCACTTGTGATGGCTTGCTAGTCTGATGTGGAGTTTGCCACTGCCATACTGTGTGTTCTGTGAACCAATTTGCAAACCACTCACTGATATAGGGGTTGATGCCTAGTTTGTTGGGTTTATCAATAATTCTTGACTGAGAAATGGTATCAGAAGCCTTGGCTAGATTGAGGTAGGCTGTATGCAGTGCCTTACTGTCATACAAAGCCCTGGTGTCTCACTCAAAGACTTCAACCAGGTTGAACAGGCATGATCTGCCATTCACAAAGCCAAACTGTGTGAGGTCCAGAGATAGGAGATGACCCATATCTCAGTCAATCAGGTCACTGATGATGCAGTCCATACCCATACATAGTAGACTTGTCAGGCTAAGGGCCCAATAATCCCCAGGGTCTGTAGATGCTACCCCTTTATGGAGAGGGGTGACTGTAGCAGTGTGCCATTTTGGAGAGACAAAGCCTGAATTGAGGCTGTGACTGACCATGGCACACAGATGTGGTGCCAGGTATCTTTGTATGTCATGTAGAATATAGCCACTGATATGTTGGGTTCCCATGGAAGCTGTATTCTTGCCTGTGGACAATGCAGGTCTAACCTGGCCTGCAGTAATTCTGGGTACCTGGCATTCATCTGCCATTGTGATTGTCCCCTTTGGGGGGAAAGAGGTGTAAAGCCGGCACTGAATGTGTTGGCAAGACTGTGGCCAATATCTGTTGTTTCAGGATAGGAATTAGCATTGTGCAGTAACTCACAGCACTTGTGTTTATTACTATGGAGGTTGTTGCTATAACTATCAGAGGATTTTGTGATTGTCATCAGTATCTGCTGCAATTCTGCCTTCATATCTCCCTGTTGGTGATTCCATGAGGGATCCCAAGTTGTGTTTAAGGCTAAGGGGGTTCACCAGTCTTGGGACACCAACTTTTTCTGCAACATTGTCCTCCTTCTGTTGTACACTTTAGTAATGGCAGGGGACCATCACATTGGCTTCCACTGTTTGGAGGACAGTGTCTGGGTTCTGTTGGCTATGGCAAGCACCATGCATCCATGTACATGTATGTGCAGTGCATATGTGTATAATTCGACAGTCATGCAGGTATTTCCCATTGGCATGGGTGCAGTGAAGTCATCCACCCCTGTTTTTATGACTGCAGAGTCAGCTTTGGAGAGGTTTTGCAAGGTGGTTACCTTTGTGGGGGGTGTGGGTGAGATGTTGAGCTCCATGTTGATTACATCATGTTTGGATCTGACCAGGTAGGGATTGACAACTGTGGTCGAGCAACAGTCCCTAATGTAAGTAATCAACACAGGTCAAGGTTATTGCATCCTCTACTGGGGGTCTGTATGAGCCAGTCTAGGGTATTGGAACTGATGAATTCCAGGAAGTGTTGGCCCAGTGTACTGGTGCTTGACTACTTTCCCCAGGTGATGGAGGGGTAGTTGAAGTCTCCTACTATGTCAGTGTTGGGCTGGGCCTCCATAGATGCCAGGGTGTTGAGGAATGTGCATTGACAGTCTAGGGACATAGATGGGGACCGATAGCAGGCTATGTTGTGGATTGCACTATTACCCAAAGTCAGTTGTACCGGAAATACCTCCAATGCATTATGCTGGGATACTAGTCTAGAGATGTGCATATCCATTATGAATATGGAGACAACACCACCTGTGAAGGTGTGGTTCATGTTTGAGGGCTGACAGCTGTGGAATGCGTTATAGCCTGTTAGTGCAGGGCTGCTGTCTGCTGCTGTGAAACACTTCTCCGTTACAGCACAAATGTCAACATCCTCCACACTGAGGAGTGCTCTGAGTGACTGCATCTTGACAGTTAGATGTCTACTGTTTAGCAGCATGACCCTCACATTGCATACATGTCTAGCTGTTATGGTGGTAATTTGATTTGGAACACTGCCTAATAAAGCACTATATGGGTGGCAAGACACTTACCCTGTACCTGAAAACCTAGGGCTGACAGATTTAGGACACCTCTGGCAAGGCATTGCTGCCTGGACCGCATAATCTGAGAGTTCAACCATATCTCTTTTTATGCAGTCCAGTGAGGTGTGTCTCAGGTCATTCAGACCCACATGGATGATGACAGAGTGATACTTGTAGTTGTTGTGGAGTGGCCTGACTGGGTGTGTCATGTGTTGGATGTGGTATGTGATAGAGTGAGTGGGACATCTGTGTGCTGCAGTACTGAGTCACCCATGATCACTGTATTGTGCAAGGTGGTTAGCCTTAGGAGCTTAGGTTGAGGGGCACACCGTGTAGGTGACATATGTGTCCATTAGCATGTGCTAGGTTGTGGTGTCTGAGTGGGTGTCTGTCCTGCTGGTCTGTGCTGTTTGTGTAAATGTCCATTGAGTGCCTCTGTGAAGGTGGATGTGGCTTTTCAGTGTATGCCAGGGCTGTCATAGTGGGTGTTGTGGTGATCTATGTGTTCCACATTGTGTGGTGCAGGTGTTGATCTTATCCTCTTGACCAGCTAGTCCAGTCTTTGCTGGAGAGTGCATATTTCCACATTTGGTGATATAGGGTTAACTCTCAATGGTCTGAGTGTTTGGAGTTTAGCGGAGAGGATTGTCTGTGTACATGAAGCAATTGCAACAGTGCCTCAGAATGGACAAGTGCACCAGGTTAATGGGTGAAAGCACAGAAAAAATGCACTGCAATCATGCCAGGAGGGGCGGTCATTACTAGTAAGTACTGGGGCTAATTCCATGATGAACAAGTACTGCTGATGGCTCCCAGGTGTGATACACTTATTGATACAATAACCTGTTGAAGTGCAAAGCTATAATGTTATTTGAAGTGCAAGACAGAAACATACTAGCAAGATGTAAGGGGGAAACTGAAGGCAGACTTCCTGCCACCTGTAATACTTTACCTCAGCTGTGCAGTTATCAGCACCTTTGGCCAGTTGTAAGTCCAGTAAGCTCTGTAGCGCATGCAGTAACTGTGTAACACTATAGTATAAATAACAGAATAGGCAGGGGTTCTAATCTCATTATTGGAAAGTGTGTGTGTGAGAATCATGAACTGTGTGACTTATACCATTTTTGACTTGTGTACCACCCTTTACACTTCCCCTCACTCCAATTTAGCAGTCGTGTTGATGTCATTCACCTTAGACATATCTTTTGCATAGGTGACATTGTATAAGTTCTGTGGCGTGTCTGATAACTGCATAGCACTATAGTGGAAATAACTCAATAGGCAGGAGTTCTAATCCCAATACTGGCAACTGTGTGTTTGTGTGAGAATCATGTACTGTGTTAGTTATACCATTTGTAACTTGTGTACCACCCTTTACACTTCCCCTCACTCCAATTTAGTAGTCCTGTTGATGTCATTCACCTTAGAAGTACCTTTGGACTAGACAAAATTGTATAAGCTCCGTGGCGTGTCTGATAATTGCGTAACACTATAGTAGAAATAACTAGATAGGCACGTGTTCTAATCCCAATACTGGAAAGTGTGTGTGGAAATCATGTACTGTGTGGCTTATAACATTTTGATTTGTGTGCCACCCTTTACACTTCCCCCCACCCTACTTTACTATTGCTGATATTGTCATTCACCTTAGAAGTTCCATTGGACAAAATGAAATTGTGTAATTTTCGCAGTGCATCCGCTAACTGCATAATACCATAATACAAATAATTACATAGGCAGAAGTTCTAATCTCAATACCAGCAAGTCTGTGTATGAAGCTAAGACACAAACACAAACTGGATCCGTACTACCAAAAGAAGAAGCACCACTGTGTATCCAACTGCCCAAATAAATCCTGCAAGCACGGTGAAATAACGTACTGTTTATTACAAAAAACAAAAAATCACATAAAGCACTTTTCATCAAGCCACATAGCCCAACTTCTTCAGATAATTATACAACATAGGACATAAACTATATAGAAAGTGAAAAGGAAGTGAAAAGTCAGCTGGTTCCTGAACCAACAGGAATCAGCTGCTCTTAAAGTGGCAACGACCTTCATTCATTACCTAAAATATAGCTTAAACAGCTCTCATCTACACATTGTTTTAAAACAATATTATAAAATAATAGATAAATAGTATAAAAAGATCTAAAACCAATAATTATCTATTATGAAATATTAATGCAGTTAATGTTACAATTAAAAGTATATATATGTATTTATATTTTTATCTTTATGTTCAAGTGTAATAAACCTTAAAAACATGTAAATAAAAACATGTAAATAAAAAACAGCAAAACCTGACTTAAGAAGCTGGAAGTCAAATACACTCTAAGACAATAATATGCATAGACCATTTTAAACACAGCATAATGGTCAACTCCTAACCACATTTTTAGGTTGTAATATGCTCTTAATTGAATACATTACATTAATGCCCGGAGGGTAACATGCAAAGGTGTGTAATTGCCAACTCAGTTCTAATTTCTCTAAGAGCAAGGAAAGAGGCCCTCCTCTAGGGTCATAGGAATTATAATGTATAGCCCTAAAAGTAAAACCATGGGTGAGTGCTTTCATAATGTGCCTGGCCAATGCATTCTCTGATTTATTAGACCTAATAGCGTATGTGTGTTCATAAACCCTGTCCCTAAGCCTTCTATCAGTTTTTCCGATATAGAAGGCAGGACAGGTGTGGCACTTAGCCAGGTATACTACTCCCTTGGAGTTACAATCAAATTTGTACTTAGTATTGTATTCAAAACCTCTTATGCTAAATTTTGTTCCCTGCTCCATATATTTACAATAGGGGCATGACAAACACTTATTCATACCTGCATGGTTAAATGTAAACAGAGTTTGAGTACCGAGTTTCCACTAGATTCTTTAAGTTTTTTCCTTTTCTATAGACTATTTTAGGGAAGTCAGTAGGGCCTCTTGGCAAGTGTGTACCCGTGTTTATCAAGTCCCAATCTTTCCTTAAAATATTCATAAAGTCGTAACTGTCTATACAATACGTAATAATAAGTCTATTTTCATTTTCATTTAGTGTCCCATCCTGTAATGTACAACTGTTTGTTTTTAAACTCTGGTTACTTGATAATATTGCTTTGTAAAAGCCCACTTCTCTTTTATTTTTCACTTCCTGACAAATTTCTTGTAGGAGTGAAATAGGATAACCTCTCTTTTTAAACATGTCCATAAGTGTTGAGCATTCTTCAATAAACTGGCTGTCATCCGTAACCATTCGAGCTGCCCTTACAAATTGGCCCTTAACAACCAAACATTTTTGGTGGGCTGGATGGCAGCTACTGTAGTGAAGAAATGCATTTGAATATGTTTCCTTTCTATAAATTCTGGCTTTAAAACATTGGTTGTGTCTATCTTTACTTAAATCAACATCCAAGTAAGCAATTCTATCCTGTGAAAAATTATATGTGAATTTTAAAAATGTATTAGTGTTGTTTAAGTAAGTTAAAAAGTTAGAAGCCTCCTGTTGGTTACCCTGGAACAGGATAAATATATCATCCAGGAAACGTATATAGTATTTAATCTTACTTGTAGGCCAGTAGGCCATTACTAAATTTGCAAATGTACTACCACATGGAGAGCCCATCGCCACTCCTATTTTTTGTAAGTAGTATCTGTTGTTAAAAGTGATGTAATTGCTGGATAGAACTGTATCCAATAATTCAGCCATCAATTTTATTTCATTCTAGGGGGCTCCCATATCATGTAGTAATAAACTCACCCATTCAATTCCCTCTGTGTGGGAAATTGATGAATGCAAGTCTTTCACATCTATTGTGAGAAAATTTAAATCATCTTGGTATTGTAGGTGGTTTATATTGTCCACAAATGTCCAAGAATCTTTACAAATGTGCTTTTGTTGAGCCACATATTTCTTTAAAGTATGGTCAATACATTTAGAGCAAGCATAAGTAATACCTGCTCTAGCATCGACCAATGGTCTCATGGGTGGGTTGTCTATGCATTTGTGCATTTTTGGTACTCCAAAAATAGTAGGTATCCTTGGGGCCGATATATGTAAGTAATTTGCTACAGTCATATCTATCCTTGCTTCAATGAATAATTCTTCAAGAAATACCCTAACTCTTCTATAAGCTGTGTTTAATTCATTCTTTGATACCTCCTCATAAGTGTCACATTCCAAAATGGTCTGAATTTTATTGTTATAATTATCCAAATTGAAAATAACTATGCCCCCTCCTTTATCTGGTTTCATGGTCCTGACATGTGCTTGTTGCAGATACATAAGTGCTTGTTTTTCTTCCTTGGTGATGTTATAATTAAAACTAGTGGTGTGTTCATTATTCATCTTGTTTGTTTTATGAAAAATATCTAACATACATATTTTTTCAAACTAAGCCATGTATGGATGGGAATGGGGGAAAAATGTACTAGTAATGTAAAATGGTGTGATAGAGGATGGTGCCTCACCTAGTAATAAGTTTAAATTCAACTTCCTAATGAATAATTTAAAATCAATAATAAACTCTGCTACATTGGTTCTACATGAAGGAACAAAAGTGAAACCTTTTGCTAATAAACTAGCCAAAGTAGTATCAACATAAAAATCAGAGTAATTAAAAATCTTAAAGTCTCCAGTAGAATTGCATACAATAGTGACAACTGGTTCTTCTAAAAATGCATTCTCTTCATTTGGTTTCTCCTGCTGTGTCGGTTCTGCATTGGAAAGATCCATAGTGCCCACATTAGTATGTTCAATAGTTACCGGTGTGAATGATAGTAGGTTTTCTTTGTGCCTTGCCTCAGGTTGTACCCCGAGGCAGAAACTTGAAAATCCTGATTACCAAAGCCATTTTGGCTTCTTGGACCATAGTGGGCATTGTAGAAATTATTGCCCTGGTTAGCTACATTGAGTCTATTGATGTGAACCCCATTTGAATTAGTCTTATACTTTTTGTTGCTGTTGTTGTTGTTATTACCTTTCTTTTTGGGTATTTGTGTCCAGCCCTCTTCATATTGGTCCAATTCATGCATGTCCATAGCTCCACCAACTCCCACTGCTGTCATACCCTGACTTTGGTCCCTAATGTTACCAAAGTTCATCTGGGACAAGCGAGGTGCTGGATATGCCAAGCCCTTATCATAGGCTTCCCTATCACGATTTAGTTTTTTGACTTTATTGTTTTTTAATTTCTCAAGGTAATGGTCAATAGTAGAAAACGATCTTTCATACTCATACTTATAACGAAAAAAGTCACTGTCTCTCTTTATTTCACCATCTAAACTAGTAGCTTCCTGTAGTAAGTCATCTGCAGTTTTTTGGTAGTGCTTACTTATAAGTTGTAACAGTTAATACCATGATTGTTAAACATTTTTATTAAGTCCTGATGGAATTCTGAACCTCCTACCAGGCCAGTAGGGTATTGCCAAATTCGAAGACCTTTTGGAACTATGCCTTCGCTGATACATTGTTTAAAATAAGCTAGTTCCAAATGTAGTTTTTTGTATTTAAGTAACTTTAAGTTTAGTAATTTAAGTTTGCCATTCAATGTTTCAGTTTATATATTTTCAGTAATTAGCTCACCTTGTGTTCGAGCTGAAGTAGGAAGTTGAAAAATTGGTAACTGTTCTAACCAAGAAGAAAGGTCAAAATTAAAGTTCAGGTTTGCTGCTGATCCATTGGAAGTGCACTCTCTTTGTAAAACATGGCCTTCGCCTCTGTTGTTACGTCCACATTCCAACTCTTCTTGCAGTGTGGGGTGAATAGACATGTTGAGAAGAGGGTCCTCGTCTGGTGTATCCATATAGTTGTTAGACAAAGGGCTTACTAGTTTCTGTTGTTTAGTACATGGTAATGAAGGTGCTTTTGTTGTAATAGGTGGCGCCATAGGTTTCCCAGCCAGACTGTCAACTCTAGCCGCCAATACATCAAGCTGTTTAGATAATTTAAGCACTAGAGCCGATAAAGTAGATAGTGCTCCTTCCGTTTCATTCATACCTCCATCTGGGTCAGAAGTGATGGAAGCAGGTATATTTGAAGGCTCTTCCATGAAAGACAAATGAAGCCAAGACACAAACACAAACTGGATCCGTACTACCAAAAGAAGAAGCACCACAGTGTATCCAACTGCCCAAATAAATCCTGCAAGCACGATGAAATAACGTACTGTTTATTACAAAAAACAAAAAAAATCACATAAAGCGCTTTTTGTCAGGCCACATAGCCCAACTTCTTCAGATAATTATACAACATAGGACATAAACTATATAGGAAGTGAAAGGAAGTGAAAAGTCAGCTGTTTCCTGAACCAACAGGAATCAGCTGCTCTTAAAGTGGCAACCACCTTCATTCATTACCTTAAACCTTCATTCATTAGCTTAAACAGCTCTCATCTACACATTGTTTTAAAACAATATTTTAAAATAATAAAATAATAGATAATTATTGGTTTTAGATCTTTTTACACTATTTATCTATTATTTTAAAATATTGTTTTGAAACAATGTGTAGATGAGAGCTGTTCAAGCCATATTTTAGGTAATAAATGAAGGTGGTCTCAATCAGTATATATCAGAAACAAATGGCATCTTAACAGATGTGGATGTGTGTGTATGTGTGTGTGTGTATATATATATATATATATATATATATATATATATATATATATATATATATTTATATCCACTATACAGCAGTAATGTTTCACACATGTCCCCACCTTAGTCAGTTTGTCCAACATATTTTGCTGGTGTCTGTCCAGATGTCTTGCATTGACAGGTTGTGAGGTGTGCTACAGGAATGTTACATTCTCTTCAGATAGGCCCCTGTGGTGACCACTGTGATGCAATGCAATTAACCCCACCACAAGTGAACATGCACATAAAGCAATATGGCTATTAGTCATAGTTGTGTGCATGGTAACTTGCATGCCCTCCACATGCCTAGGGTATTGCCAGAGCACAACTGAACTATTCCATACTCACCAGCTTCAGGCTACTGTTTCATATGCAGACCAGACTGACCTATGTAGTTGTGGGAGAGAGGTATTGTCAGCAGACTCACATGTGCCCTTGGTACACTACTACACAATTTGCTTTCCTTCACCATAGATTTGCAATTCTGTGCATTAGAACTCCCCATCCATAACTGCAATCTGACATGGCACATGCATGTAGATACTGCACAGATAAAAGTATGTGTCATACGGTAATCTACTAATCCCCACTGGGACCTTACCTGCACACTCCTTGTCCATTGTGTGGGTGCCAACCACCTCCAGCATGTGGGGCTTTGTACCCTGGTGTTGTACTGTGATGGGTGGCCCAAGCTTGGCAAGGAGCTCCTCATTTGGTGTCAGTGGGGGCTGCATGGCTGGGCCTCTACCTGTGGTTGTGGGGTCCTGGGCCATGGAAGCAGCCTTTTGCCAGGGATGGCGTATGAGGTAGGTGGCATGATGCCGTACCTTCTCATATGTACGTGCATGCAGGCCCACCTAATTTACCCGGTGGACAGGGTCATCTCACAGGCTGGTCCTCTCCTGCAGATGTTGCTGCCTTCGGCCCAGCAGTACTGTGTGGTTCTGTAGTATGGCTTCCATTATCAGGTTGCATTCTGATGATGAAAATATGTCCCACCGGTGATGTGACATTGCACCTGGTAGACACTTACAGGGAAACACATCACAGGACCCCATACATTTAGCAACAGTATGTCCAGTACCTGCACATGTACCTTGAATACCAGTAGCCAACACTCACAACCATACCAGTAGCCACCACTCACAACCACATCATACCCCTGTAATCTATCAGCACAGTATCAGCTCGCATTGCACTTCTGGTCCTGATGAGTCATGTTGCCCACAGTGAGGGCAAGTTGACTGCATAATCCATCATTCCTCATTCAGGTCTGTGTAAATGGATGACATTAGCCATCTTCCATGCGGATGGTGTGTGGATGGTGCTGAGGTTTGGTGTGACTACAGTGTGTAATGCAGCTGGGAACACATGCCTGAGTTCATGTAGGATGCAGACAGGGATGATATGACATCCCATGGATACTTACATTTGCTGCCTTTCAGTAGGCAATATGTACCTGCTCACTGGTGATGAGGGGAGGGGTGTGGTTACAGTACATATCCACCTATAGTGATGCTGAGCCAGGGAGTGATGTTTGCCCTAACCCTATCTGCAGCAGGTTCCCTGTAGCTTTGTTGTGTGTGCATGTGATCTGATTGGCCACCATTACAGGTTGGGTTAGTTTGTTGCCTCTGAGATTGCAGACATATGTGAAGATGGCCTTGTGATTGTCCCTGGTGGATGTCTCCCATTTGTACTCATAGTTGGCCTTACAATAATCCACCTGTGACCTTATATGCTTGTTCAGTCCATGGCTGACTTGATGCCAGTTTGGTTTCTGCTCCTACTTTGCCCTGTACAGCTACTATAGTAACCAAGTCTGTGGTTTGTGTAATGCTGCTGTCCAGCAAAGGGGATTACCCTACTTTAGTGGAGGCAGGTATGGCAAGTAAGGTATTGCTGATTCCGTACAGCCATGTATGTGTTCAATCAGTTGTTTGTAGTGGGCATGGCTAGAAAGTCATAACACAGTTTGGCACTTCTCCAATTTAGTAATGATAATCATGCTTATTGTACTAACCATGACTGTGTCAGGGCAATGCAACAACTAGTAGCTGTAGAAATGTCACTCCTTTGGGTGCACAGTAACTAAGATTACACATGTGTACAACATGTACAGCTTTATAACTGACACTTTGCATCCCATGTCTGTTTTCATGAGGTGGACACATGCACCTACTCATACTTACATGTGCATAGGTAATACCTCACATACGTGTCTGCTCTGTATCAATATGGCACACTGTATTCACACTCTTGCTGTGCAGTCATTCCTCTCAACCTGTTACAGCAGGACATCTGTAGTATGCCATGCATTCATGGGTGCAATGGTACAAAATCAGTGATACTGTCTCAATATTGCTGTAACATACTTGAGTCATTCAATAGCAGAGTAGCCTTTGCATTGACAGGCACCCCCTGGAGGATGTCCAACAGTCATATGGCAGGAAGAGAGGAGAAAAACTAGGAGGCTGGCATAGGGACCAGGCTGGCTGATATGATGGCCAGGGGATGGTTGATATATTGTGTGTATGCAAGAGGCCACATGGAAGGGGATTATGGATGGATGTATGGTAGTCAGGTCCCAACTGTGCTATCATGGTGTGGACTAGAGGAGGAAAGGGGTAGGGCTTCTGCTGAAGGAACAGTATGCCAAGAGTGTTTTTGGAGGATGACATAAGTGTCTCATGGAGTGATGTTTTTGAAGCTGTAAGCTGATGGTGTAATGATGTCTGTTGTTAGTGCATATGTTATGCAAGCTGCTTGTGCGATGGATGAGAAAGAGAAATGTGACATCAGTTGGATGACATGGTGATGACTCGACCCAAGGGTGGCAGACTGGTCATTGCAGCAGATGACAATGGGCATGTTGGTGAAGGGAACAGAGGGGAATGGGGAATTGATGGGTATATATGGTGTTAAAAGTAGTGGAAAAGGTGAGACGGTAGTGGAGTTTGCAAAAAGGATGGACATGGCTGTACTGAATATGTACTATAACTCAAGGGAGGAGCATAGGGTGACATACAAGACTGGTGTAAGATACACACATGTGGAATATATCCAACTTAGGAAGGCTAGTTTGAAGGAGATTGGGGACTGTAAAGTGGTGGCAGGGGAAAGTGTATTTAGGCAGCAGAGAATGTTGGTATGTAAGATGATGCTGGTGATCGAGATGAAAAGAAGTATGGGGGCAGCACCAAGGATCAAATGGTGTGAATTGGAAAAGGGTGATTGTGAGGTGGAGTTCAGGGAAGAGTGGAGACAGGTACTGGGTGGCAGTGACAATCTAACAAATATCTGGTTAAGTACAGCAGAGTTGGTAAGGGAGACAGCAAGAAGGGTGCTTGGGGTGACATGTGGATGGAGGAAATAGTACAAGGACACCTGTTGGTGGACTGAGGAAGTACTATACAGTATACATAGACAGAGGTTGGGGAAGAAGGAGTGGGATTGTCAGAGAGATGAGGAAAGTAGGCAGGAGTATGAGGAGATGATGTGCATGGCAAAGAGAGAGGTGGCAAAGGCTGAGGATGGACATATGAAGAGTACTAAGACAGGCTGGATACTAAGGAGGGATGAAAAGAATTGTACCAATTGACTAGACAGATGCACTGAGCTAGAAAAGATGTGCAGCAGTTAAGGGTGATAAAGGATGATGAGGTACATGTACTCACAAGTGAGGAGAGTGTGTTGAGCACATGGATAGTGTACTTTGAGAGGCTGATGAATAAAGAGAATGAGACAGAGGAGGTTGGATAATGTGGGTATGGTGAATCCAGAAGTGCAATGGCTTAACATTGAGGATGTAAGGATAGCTATGAAGAGGATGAATACTGGCAAGCCTGTTGGTCCACCTGTGGAAGCATGGGGTTGTGTAGGGGAAATGGCAGTGGTATGTTAGCCAGACTGTTTACTGATATCTTGAGATGTGTGAGGTTGCATGAGGAGTGGAGAGAAAGTGCTTGGGTATGGTGTTAAGAATGAGGTTGATGTGCAGAGCTGTGATAACTGCAGAAGGATAACATTGACCAGTCACAGCATGAAGTTATGGGTAAGAGTAGTGGAAGCTTGGTTACACAGGGAGGTGAGGAGTACTGGTCAGCAGTATGGTTTCATGCGTGGAAAGTGCATTACCAATGTGATGTTTGCTCTGAGACTGTTACTGGTGGAATACAGAGAAGGTCAGGAGTTGCTCTGTGTCTCTCTGGACTTACAGAAAGCATATGACAGTGCCTTAACAGGAGTTGTAGTATTGTCTGATGAAGTCATGAGTAGAAGAGATATATGTCTGAGTGGTACAGAATATGTACAAGGGTAGTGTGGCAACATTGAGGTCTGCATTGGGATTGACGGATGTGTTTAAGGTTGAGATGGGGTGACATCAGGGATCAGCTGTGAGCCCTTTCTGATTTGCAACGGTGATGGACAGGTTGACAGACAAGATCATATGGGAGTCCCCATTGACTATGTTGTTTGCAGATGACATTGTGATCTGTATTGACAGTAGGGAACAGCTTTTGGAGACCCTAGAGAGGTGTACATATGCTCTAGAGAGGAGAGGAATGAAGGTCAGCAGCACTAGGACAGAATATCTGTGTGTGAATGAGAGGGAGGATAGCAGAATGTTGAGGATGCATGGAGTACAGTTGGCAAAGGTAGATGTGTTCAAATGATTGGGATCAACATTTCAGAGTAATGAGGACTATGGAGGACAGGTGAAGAAGAGAGTACAGGCAGGATGGAGAGGGTGGAGAAGAGTGTCAGGAATGATTTGTGACAGGCGAGTACCAGTAAACATGATATGTAAGGTCTACAAGAGGGTAGTGAGACCACCTATGTTATATAGGATGGAGACAGTAGCATTGACAAAAGGCAGGAGTCAGAGCTGCACATGGCAGAGTTACAGATGTTATGATTTGCACTGGGTGTGACATGGGTACACGGGATTAACAATGTGTATATGACAGGCTCAGGCCATTTTGGACGGATACGAGACAAAGTTGGAGAGGCAGCATTACATCAGTTTAGACATGCGCTGAGGAGGGGTGCTGAGTATATTGGGAAAAGGATGGTAAGGATGTAACTGCCAGGTAATAGTAAGAGAGGAAGACCTCAGATAAGGTTTCTGGATGTGGTAAGAGAGGACATGCAGGTGGTTGGTGTGAGACAACAAGATTCAGAGGACAGGCAGAAATGGAAGCAACATTTATAAGCCTAGCCAGAATGTGTTGGCTTTCACTGCCCCCTTAGATTATTTCCCTGTGCCTCTGTCCAGCAGACCCACTGAAGTGATCCCCGGGGTAAACTTTCTGTTTCCCATCCACTCATCAAGGTTTCTTTTGAAGAGTGTTAGTGAGGAGCTCTGCCTAATGTAGATTGGAATCTTGTTCCAAAGCATGGGAAGTCTCTGGGACAGGACTCTTGTTCCAAAGCATGGGAAGTCTCTGGGACAGGAATCTGTCCCTTCAGCATGTCCTATTTATTGTTGTGGTGAGGTTTAGATCCTAGAGCATGTGGCTCGAGGGGGTAAGGTTTTCTTTAGGTGGAGCATGTCCATCAATTCTGGGTTGGACATGGCCATGTATGTCAGGCAGAGATCACCTCTGAGTAGGCGGTATGCAACCAAGTACAGCTGGAGTTTCTTCAGTTGAGCTGCATAGGGCATCTGTTTGAGGCCAGTGATCCTCTTGGTGAGGTACTTCTGTGGTCTTTCCAGCTGTTGAAGGTGTCTTGTAAGGTACATCCCAAATGGGGCTTTGTACTCTATGATGGTCTTATGAGTGATGAGTAGAGGGGCACAATGACCACTTTTGAACTGGATGTGAACCCTTTTGTGATTAGGTGGGCCACATAGAAAGATTTTCTAACCACTTTGGCAATGTGGTTATCAAAGGTGCGATTACTATCTAATTGGGTCCCCAGCTCCCTTATTACGTCTTCCATATTTAGGGGGCTAACACCTATGTGGTAGTTTGTGGGTACTTTGTTTTTTCCAAAGGAGATGACTATGCACTTTTTGGCATTTAACTTGAGGCCATGATTTTGACACCAGGTATCTGTCTCAGTGAGACTCGTTTGGAGGATGTCTGTGTCAGAGGGAGAGTCAATTATAGCCCCTGGTTTGCAGTCATCTGCGAACTTGGTCAGCCATAGTCCTCCTGTGCTTGCCTGTACCTCTGAGAAGTATATGCTGAACAGGAGGGGTTGTAGGACTGAGCCCTGGGGAACACCACTTGTAACCGGTTTAGACTTGGACCTAGCTCCAGCAACTCTCACCATGTAGGTTCTGTCCGTGAGCCAGTTGGCAACCCATCTTGTGACGTAGGGGTTCATGTTCAGGCTGGTGAGCCTGTCTATAATACCAGAATGGGGAATGGTGTTGAAGGCCTTAGTGAGGTCTAGGTAGGCTGTCGGTACCACCTCTCCCTCATCTATAGCCTTGGTAACTGTCTCAAAGAAGTCCATCAGGTTTAGGAGGCATGATCTGTCCTTAACAAAGCTGAACTTGGTAGGGTCCAGTGTTTGGAGGTTCCCAATGTCTCTGTTAATGAATTCCATGATGATGCGCTCCATAGCCTTGCAGACCAAGCTAGTCAGGCTTATAGGGTGATAGTTCCCGGGTCTGTTGTGGCTCCACCTTTGTGGAGCAGAATAACCATTGCTGTCCACCACTCTATGGGTACATAGCCTGTGGAGAGGCTGAGTTTGAACAGTGTGTTTAGATGAGGGGTTAGTTCATCTTTGAGCTCGTATAGGATGCAGCCTGGGACAGCATCCGGTCCCATTGATGCTGGTATGGTTATTGGCCCTTTTGGGGGTGAGGGGGGGGTGAAGTTTGCACTGAACCTGCTTGCCAGGATGTTGGCGATATCGGTCGGTTCAGTGTATTTTGTGCCATTCTGCACTAAGTCCGAGTAGATCTGAGCATTGCCACTTAGATTCTTGACATAGCTAAAGAATGCCTTGTGGTTATCTTTGGAGTCCTTGGTAATTTTTCTTTCAAAGCTCGCCTTGGATGATGAGGGATCGTAGTTTCTTGCTGATACTGATCAGGGATGTCTTCCCTTCTTGGGATTTTACTCTTTTCTGTACTAGTTTCCTCCTTCTGTTGAATAGCTTGTTTATGGCAGGAGTCCTCCAGACTGGTTTCCTTTTCTTGGAGGAGTGAGTCTTGGTTTTGCTTGGGCTAGCACAATCCATGCATTCTTGTAGGTGCTCGTAGAATGCATTAGTAAAAGATTTTGCAGCTTGGACAGCATTATCCTTCAACATGGGGGCTTTGAAACTTTCCACCTCGGTTTTAAGTAACGTGAAGTTTGCTTTTGAAAAGTTTTTCGAAGTGGTTTCCTTGTTCAGGGGTGGGGGCGGAATGTGGATATCCAAGGTGATTTGTTTATGGTCAGATCTAACCAGTGAGGGGTTGATCTCTGGTGTAGAACACCGGTCGCCCATGTTGGTGATGACCAGGTCCAATATGTTGTCACCTCTGGTGGGAGTGTTGACCAGTTGAACCAGGGCATTTGAGTTTATAAATTCTAGGAAAGGTTGGGCAAGGGAGTTAGTACTTGAGTAGTTCTCCCAGTTAATATTTGGGTTATTGAAATTACCCAATATTACGGTGCTTGGTAGGACCTTTATGTTGTTCAGTGTTTCTAGAGATGTGGAATGGGGGTCCTGGGACATGGTGGGTGATCTGTAGCAAGCTACAATTTGAATTGCAGTTTTGCCTGTTGTTAGTTGCACGTGGATGATCTCTGAAGCATCGTGCTGTGCCACTAACCTGGAGGTGTGGGTATCCTTGATAACTGTGGATATGCCCTCGCCTTTTGTATTTCGGTTTGGATTCTGTGGCCGAAATGTATAGTATGAGTTGCAGCCTGGTAGTCCTGGGGTGCTCTCTGGAACCTTAAACCAGGTTTCTGTTACTGCACATATATCGATTTTCTCCATACTGAGGAGTGCCTCGAGTGCATGCATTTTGAGGTTTAGACTTCTGGCATTGAGTAGCATTACCCTCAGTTTTTTGTTACTTATGCTATTTACAGCAGTGGGTTTGTCGTTAGAGCCTTGCCTAAAAAAGACACTATGGGGGTGGCAAGAGCCTTGGCCAGTATTTGAAAGATTAACGGTGACAGGTACAAGCCCTCTCTAACAAAGCAGCATGGCTTGTCGAGCATGTCATCCCAGATGGACAGACACTGGATCCACTTTGAATGACACCAGAAACTTAGCCAATTGTTTAAATCGAGAATTTTTTTCTTTATACCGTGGTATCATTCTTGGTGAGGGCAGGATGCTACTCAGGGTCAGGGTCATACCGGCCTGGGCTACGTGATTAGAGAGCTCTTCCATGTCTCTTTTCATGTAGTCCAGGGAGGTACGGCTCAGGTCATTCACACCAACATGGAAAATGACAGAGTCATATATTTACTTATTCTGGAGTGACCTGAGTGCTTGTGTTATGTGGCGGATCCTGGCACCCGACAGGCAGCTAACAACCTTCTCCTTATTCAGGCTTGTGAGTGGGACGTCAGTGTGCCTGACTATAGAGTTAACTATTACTAGTATGTTGGGTATGTTATTTTGCCTTAAGGGCTGTGATTGCATGGCACACTGGTTTTGTGAAGTATGTGTTTCATGGTTTGTGTTGGGGGTGGAGGTTGCTTGGTTGTTTGCTTTGGATTTCTCTGCTGGTTTTGCAGATTTTTATTTAGAGCCTCCGAGTATGTTTTCATGCAAACACAGGGATTTGTAACACAGCCCTGAATTCAGCACTAACCTGAAAACTGGACTATACTAGTTAAGAAAGGCGGGAAACAAGTATATATATATATATATATATATATATATATATATATATATATATATATATATATATATATATATATATATATATATTTTTTTTTTAAGAAAATAAAGCAGATACAATCAGAAAAACACTTTAAATGCACAGAAAAGGATATTTATTATTATATATCACAGATCAGAGTTGTAGTTAATGCCCCTAGTAATAAAATAGGAAGAAACACAAATGCAGTAAAAGCAGATGAATAAAGTGCAATTTGATACACACATATATATATATATATATATATATATATATATATATATATTTATACATAAAAACAATAGAACTAATTTAAACAAGTTACCCAATTAACCAGAAAAAAAGCTCAAAACTGAGCCCTGTTCCAGCAGTCTTCAATCAGACAAGTTCTAACTGCTTACTCCTGCTACTAGGGTGCAGGGGAACTTTCTCCAAAAAAAGATGGCCTGGATCAGTGCTCAAGTTATACAAACAAAGCTAGATTCATCAGGCCTGAATCTGGTCTATGCTACAGCAACAAGGCACACCAATTTCAGAAAGAAACAGTTCAAATAAGCAGGCACAATATGCCTGTGACCAGAAATTCACAGCTCAGAAGAGCAGAATCCAGCCTCTCCTCCCACAAGAGTGCAGACCACAACCCTCTTAATGTAGAATAACTGGCATGAAGCCCAAGTGCTTAAGCCAGAACTAATACACTTTTAGAATAGCAGACACTGGGCCTTCAATCCACAACTCCCAGCTTAGAAGGATGTAAGCTACCTGCCCTGCCACAACAGTGCAGACCACAAACCTTCTTAATGTAAAACAATCGGTATGAAGCCCAAGTGCTTAAACCAAAAGACTTAGAATAACAGTTACAATTTAATCAGGCTACTACCAAGCAGTAATAAATGCAGCAGAATAAATGAAATTGAGTATTTTAAGAAAAGCAAAATAAAGTAGGAGGAAACACAAATACAGTAAAAGCAGATGAATAAAAGTGCAATTTTTTAAGTGCAAGGAGAGAGGAAGGAAGAACCTAAGTGGGTTGGTCTTCTCAAATCTTCTCTCTGTATTAAGTCAAGTGAACACTTGACTCAGAATATGATCTCACTGTACTCGGTTAAGTGAGCAAATGAGATGGACCCAGGAGGAGTTTTCTAATACAGACTTACAGGAGGGGCGGGCAATTCCAGAGTCACCAACACTAATACCAACACAGGAACAGGGTGGGTGGGGAAGTAACTGCAGAGAGACACACAGCACACTGTTCAATGAAACACTAAATTAGGAAACAGAAAAAATGAAAATACAGTGCTTTTAAAACTTTAATTTTGTACTTAACAGAAGACTAAAATATACTACTGCAAGTTTTACTTAACTTCAGCTTCTAATGCAGATGTTTGTTGCCAAGCAAGTCTCTCAGAAGTTGAGCATAAAATGATTTCTCAAACTTTGTGGCTAATCCACTTTGGCAATCCCAAATGGGAAAAGCCAGAGGACAATGATGGGGGATGTTGTAATGTCTGAATTCATAGATTTGGCAAAGATTTGACAGACATAATACAACTCTATGGGTAAATGACTACAAATATGAGGCACACATATGGCCAGTGTGCAGAACACTGGACAGTTGAATGGTATGAGCTCAGGATATAACATGCAGTTCAACACACACATCTGCAGTAGTACTTTACTATGCAAATACCATGTATATGTGTCTCACATTTTTGAGACAAACAAGTATATCCTAGTTATATTCACAAGTAAGATATGGATATGTCCAACATCCCAGTAGCTGGCCTAGTTACTACAGACAGAGCCACATCCTATGGCCATCAATGCTGTTCAGCGGTGCATCAGTACAGCGAGTCTTGTTGAGACATATGCTTTCAACCCCCTATTTTCCATTATTGCAGATCACCTACTGCATTCAATTACATGCTTATTTGTTTCACATACATTTTTTTGTTTTTCTGTATTTTTCACAGATATATTATTTATTTTTTTTTTCTCACACTACTTCAGCTTTGCACTGATGGACTGTCTATGACAGAGGTGGTTTGAATAGATGGCAGTTTGTCTTTTGTAGCTAATGCTCATGACCATGTGATGGCCTGAGCACCAGTTGATGTTCCCCAGTTGCTGATTGCATGCAGAGCAGCTGTGTAGTTATTCCAATAGCCAATGTAATGGCAACACATTCCTATAACTGAATACTCCATGTGGGCATTGACCCTTTCCCTTACCTGTGAGGAAGACATCCTGGAGATGTGTGAGCTAACCTCTTAGAACAAGACCTGTGGAGACAAGCCAACTAAATGGTGGAGAAGATTCGAGACTTAGGGGCAGGATGTGAGTATTGCTGTTATATGTTTTGAATACTGCTTGTTTAACAGGGTTTGTCTGAACATGCTACATCAGCATGGGTTTCAGTCTCACAATGTTCTGTGTCTGCATAGCTCACAATGGTAGAGCTATCCACATAATGGCCAGAGGTTTGCCTGCTATGTTTGGTTTGTTCCACAGACAGGTGTTGTCCTTGGCAAATCAGTAGCATACTATGGTGATTGCAATCAGAAAATGCCAACATCCGTTTGTGTCTCAGACTTTATATCCCTCAGTAAAGATTTGTTACAGCAAACCCTGTAGCACCATCAATTTTCTCAGTGTATAACAGCAATATTTCAAGTATGGACGTGTTTTGGGGCCTCTGTCCCAAATTATGTCAGACTTTGTACAGATGCCATACAGTAGGAGGTTAATAGGTAGGGTCTACCATTATATTGTTCTGTCATTCCTGCTGAGGGGATAAGGTGGACAACATGTGGGACTCTGCACATTCAAGAGGTTGGTATATGGACAATGCTCTTAGATGACCTTGCAACATATTTTGCATGGGGGATAATAACAAGTGTTTTAAAACTAGGCTGTTAGAACATGTGAGACATTTTACTGATGAGAGAGAAGACAGTTCCACAGCTGTACATTTTAATAATTCTCCCCATGGGGGTAGTAGTCATGACAGAACATTTTTTTATGTATAGAATCAGTTGAAATTCTTAAATGTGATACTTTATCCCCTAGGGGGTTAAATGAGTAGTGTAATTGTTGGCTGTGTATATACATGTAATTAAGTGTAGTGGGTTACAAGGTAATGGTTTGGGAAAAGTCTGTTTCCCAGTTTGATCAAACAGTCATAAAAGAACAACTGTTATGTACAGAATCAATGTATGTTTTTAAATGTGATATTTTATCCCCTAGGGGATTGAATAAGGGGTGTAATTGGAGGCTATGTATTTAAATGTACTTAAGTGTTAATTGCTTCTTCTAATTAAGGCAAGTATTTCTTGTAATGTGTTACTCCTTGAAGGCTTTGGCAAAAACATCAGAGAATACTGTGGGAAGAAATAGTCAGGGAATTGTTATGGCTAGGCTTGTATAGGTCCTATAGCCTAGTACCAACCTATGAACCCATGAACCTATAAAATTAACTTTTGTGAATTACTGGCTGTATTTTTGTTTCCCATCTTCACTCATTGTAGCTGTTTTGCTAAGAGGTCATTGTATATGTCTGGCCATTATGCATGACCTATCATGATTTTATAGCAGCGTACTGGTCACTTATTATTTGGACTGGGGGGCAGCTGTGAGTGTCATGGGTCCTTTGGTATCCAACTGTACATGCTGCCCCAGTTATGGGTGATCTATCAGCAGCATATGTTTGTATGGGCATTTAGAGGCATGTATGCACATATATATATATATATATATATATATATATATATATATATATATATATATATATATATATATATATATATATATATATATATATATATATATATATATATATATATATATATATATATTTATATATATTTTTTTTTATATACAAACACACACACATATGTGTATATATATATATATATATATATATATATATATATATATATAAATATATATACATCAGTATTTATTGGTAATGTATCTGTATATTGTTATACATATATTTGTATCTCCACACATATCTATCTATCTCTCTATATATGTAAATGTTTCTTTTTTCATGTATATATTTGTAGATAATCATTCCTGATTGCACAGTGTGTCTTACCTCTTGTAAACTGACTGTACTACATGATATGTTGTAAAAAAACATCCTAGCATCTCAAAGCTGAGATGGCATTGTGGTAAATTGCTGTGACTATGGTGTATAGCATCCCAGGCACAAGAGTGAGCACAGCTGATTATTTTCTTGCTGGCCAGAAGACGTGCTGCTGGATACAGAGTGATTAAGGCACTTTTAAGCAGTTGTAAGTGGGTTTGCGTGGGTTTGCATGGTGCTAAGTGGCAGTAAAAATGTGGTTAAACTGATAGGCACTTAAACAGTGCAGGCTTCACTTACTGACACTTACCAGTGTGTAAATATGCTTAGCAGAGCTAACTACTGGTTATCATTCACACTTAAGCAATGTGTAAACCTGCTAAGCATAGCTCAGCCCTGGTAATTATTGCTCACATTCCAGTCTCATAAAATAGCAGAGTAATGACATCATGTAATAAGTTTATTTAATTTCCTGTACATAACATGCTTTTATGTTCTCTCATTACAGTAGCAAGGGGTGTGACTATACTGAACAGGACACTTGGGTATACATTTGTAGTATCACATTTTTTTTATTATTATTTTTTAATACATGGGTAGTATCACATGTTATATGCACTCGCACGTGCATGTTACACCAGCTACAGTATACTGGTTGATGAATATGATTCTACACATAATGTATTATGAAATTAGTACTTTTGACACTGCTTTTCAATGTAAGATTAGATTGCCTATTGTAGTACTCCAACTATGCACCTCTGCAAGCAGAGCTAGGACTGCACTATCTTGTTGGTGTTTCAGCTGTATGTTTTTATGTATCTCCTATTGGATATTATTATGATATTATTATATTAACTGTAGAGTACTATGTTTTTTGGTCATGTCACTGAGGACTGCTGTCATGAAGTAATTTCATACGTTTCATTTTCAGACTTCTATCCTTCAGGACATTTATCTTAATGCATAACATGTTTGCTGTCCACTTCCTGTCTGTCCTCTGTGCAGATGTGCAGATGTTAGGTATTGCTAAGGCCATACAACTATGTAGGTGCCCACATAGTTTTGTGCTGTGGGCCTGAGCACTGCTGCTAACTCCAAGAAATGGGACATCCTTCATGTGGGCCTTGGCCTTTTTACTTGTATGTGTGAGAGACATTACAGAGGTGGTGGGCTACAGATTCACAGACAGTAGGTGGGAATACTTCACAGGACAAGACATTTGGAGACAGTACAACAACATGGGGGACATACCGCCAGAATTGTGGACAGATTATATGTCATCATCAGTGCTGTTATACACCTGGTGGGTTGATAGGTTGACAGGGTTTGTGTGGACATGCATTTAGTGAATGACTTCACGTCTGAGTGATACGTCTCTAACATACCTCTCAACTGGCATGCTGTCCACAGACTGGCCACATGTTTGCCTGCAATGTTTTGTCTGTTCCCCAGACAGTTGTTGTCCTTGGTAAATCAGTCAGGGACTCTGGGGAATGCAGTCAGTAAATACTAAAATCCATTAGTATTACTGACTTCATATTCCTCATAAAGGCTATGTTATAACAAACCCAGTAACATCAGCAACTGTCTAAATTTCTGACAGCAATATGTCCAATCTATGGCTGTTTGTGCCTCTGTCCCCAAATGATGTCAGGCTTTGTCCAGATGTCATGCACTATGAAACTCAGATGTATTTAGTATCATTATTTCTTGCCTTCCTTCCTCCTACCATCCCAGTGATGTAATAGACCCACAGACATGTTACAGGGAAGAGGCCATAGATATCACTCCTGAGCCTGTACATTCTGAAGTGAACTATACATTTGAGAGGTCTGTGTATGTTTGGCCATTGTTGATAGACTGTCGGGACTGTGTACACATGTCATGTGTACATGTTATTTGGACTGTGTATGGAGGGGGTAGATGTAAGTGTTATGGCTCCTTTCTTATCTGACTGTGCATGTTGCTCCAGTGTCTGCTGGGGGTTCAGGCACCTGGGCAGCGAGACATTTCCCTGTGGTACATTTAACTGGGGACACATGGCTGGAGTGACATTCAGTTGCAGAGAAATATGGCTGTTTGCAAATTCCCTGTGGGCAAAGAGAAGTACACACTGCCATGCTCACAGCTTTAATAACCAAATGCATGGTGGCAGAAGAAGTAATGAGTGTTGTGCTCACTATACAGTACATAGTTATATAACTGCAACATGAAGAAGTGTGCTACAGCACTGAGGAAATTTTGCAGGCTACTGTAGTCACATTTATGCTCCAGTATGCGTTTTAGATAATGTTGCCTAAAAACTGTGAAGGGGGTGGTGGTCCATACACTCCAATTATAAAGGCACTGCCCACTGTGCACTGAATTTTGCTGCCACTAACATGCCCTCTGGCCAGCCTGCTGCTGATGTCTGCATATTGCCTGCTGTCTCATGTTCCCTTGGGGACCATGGACATTGATTTCCCCCTGTGCATTTGGTTATTAAAGCTGTGAGGATGGCAGTGTGTGCTTCTTTTTGCTGACAGGGAATTTGCAAACAGCCATATTTCTCTGCTGCTGAATGTCACTTTAGCCATGTGTCCCCAGTCAAATATACCACAGGGAAATGTCTCACTGCCTAGGTGCCTGAACCTGTCTTCTGGTCTATTGGCTGTATGCCTTTGTAGTGGCAGACTGAGAAGTGTCCTGTACCATGGTCAGGATTCAGACTACACTGAGACTTGGACCACTATATGTAGGGGTAGTGTGTGACTGGAAAACAATGATGTATTTCTTCACAGTAGTAGTCCGTATACTCTACTGTTCACCTGACCTACCGGTATGTGACTGTGACTGTGGTGGAACTGGTTGTGGGTATGCACTTTCACACTGATGTCTGATTTTTGGTGCTGTAACATCCCTGTAGTGCCTGACATCCCAAAGGGGGATGACAACACATTCATTGACATTGAGCTTAAGGCCATGGCTCTGGCACCAGTCACTGGTCTCAGTGAGGCCTTTCTGTAGGATGCCAACATCACTTGGGTAGTTAATACCTCCCAACTTGCAATCATCTGCAAACATTGTCAGCCAGAGTCCCTTCATGTTGGCATAGACTTCAGAGAAGTTGATACCAAACAGGAGAGGACTCAGGACCAAACCCTGTGGAACTCCACTCATCACTGGTCGGCAGTCTGACTTGGGGTCAGCTACTTTCACACTGTGGGTTCTATCTGTGAGACAGTTTGCAACCCACCTACTGTTATATGGGTTGATGCATAGCTTCATGAGTTTATCCATGAACTCTAAGTGGGGACTGCTATCAAAGAGCTTGGTGAGATTGAGGTAGGCTGTATGAACCACTTTGCCTTCATCCACAGCTCTGGTGACTGACTCAAAGAAGTCAACCAGGTTGATTGAACAGGCATGATCTACCCTTTACAAAGGCAAACTGTGTGGGATCCTGAGTCTAAAGATTCCCATATCCCTGTTTCTTAGGTCAATGATGATGCATTCCATAGCTTTGCATGACTGCCTTGTCAAGCTAATGGGGCAATACTTCCCAGGGTCTGCAGCCACTCCTTCTGTGTGGAGAGGGATAACTGTAGCAGTGCACCAGTCAGTAGGGACAAAGCCTGAGATGAGGCTGTGATTGAACAGGGCACAC
>NC_056728.1:41300724-41368224 GCF_019279795.1 Protopterus annectens | reverse complement strand
TGGAATGGGGGCGAAGTGAAACTAGCTGAATTTATGGTATACCTAAACACTAGAAGTGAGTACTTGCAATTCACCACAAGTAAGAATGCGAAGACAATATCTTACTTAGACACTCTGATAACTATAGGGAATGAAGGATTCATCTCAAAAATACACAGAAAAGAGACGTTCAGCAACTCTTATTTACATTTCAACAGTTGCCACTCTTACAAACAGAAAAAAAGTATTATTAAAGGTCAATTTATAAGAGCAGCTAGAATGACCTCTGAAACATCTTATCTAATTACGGAATTGGATCTTATAGGAAATATGTTTACAGCTAGGGGATATCCAGAAAGCATGATCACAGATTTAAGACAATATATCATTAGTAATAGAAACAAAAAATATCCAGCTATTCTTGGTATGAAAGAAGGTGATACCATGGCTCTTAATAAAGTGAACCAGGTTGAAGTATCCAAATACACTGGAGCATGTATTCTAGAATTTGGGTCCAACATTAACGACATTAAGGCTATAATGGAAAAACACTGGAACATTTTTAGTGTGGACAAGAACATTTCAGAAGTAATGGGCAATAGACCAAAATTTGTATACAGCAATGCAAGTAATTTAAAGATGGAATTTGAAAGAAAAAATACTAGACTGAGAAGTAAAGAAAGCACTATTGGCACACTAAAATGTGGAAATTGTAACCAGTGCAAGTACATTGATGGTAGAAACACTTTAACACTGCAGGATATAAATTCTACAAATATAAAATTCAAAAAGGGGAATTGTAGAACATCCCACTTAGTATATTTAGCTACCTGTACGCACTGTACTTGTTACTATGTAGGAAAAACAGACAGATGTCTCCGCAATAGAATATACGATCACTACTATTGCATCAAAAAGGGAGATGAAAAAAATGCATTATGTAAGCACTTGATGAATAGTAAGACTTGTGAAAAGTTTGTATTTGGCATATTGGAAATAGTGCAATCAAATGTCAGAGGTGGAAGTATAAAGAAAAAATTAGGAGAGAGAGAGGTATGGTGGCAAATAAAACTAAATGCTACTGTCACACCTGGTATAAATGAATACATCTCAATCAAGCCTATGTTAGAAAATAATAAAGTTTAAAGCTTCGGGATATAAGTTATGAAGTATGAGCATACTATCTGTTTTCTATGCATTTGCAAGTTATCTCATGTAGGATGTAGCTTAGAGTTTGTCTACACACTGTGAATACAGTTATTGTATATATATATATTTTTTTTAAACAAGGGGACTAAAAGATGTTAGAGGACTTCACCTTTAACTTTTTAAGAAAAACTTGTATTAATATTGGAAGTATACATGTAAGGCAAGGGACACAAACTTGTTTCAAACTGTGAACAACATTTAAACCACAATAACATTTAGTATGAGATGAGGTAGCAGTTATAGGGTTAATTTTTTTAAGTAATTAATTCATCAGCAATTAAGTAAATGACTCATGATGCATTTGTATATATAAGCTGGCTTTTCAAAATGGAGATTTGTTCTGATGAAGTCTATATATTGTAGATGAAAGCGCTCAACGTTTTTTTAATTTGTTTTATTAAAAGTGTTCTTGCTGCTACCTTGTTGGACTGTTATGTGGAATTGAACTAGTGGTGACACTATTCCTTAGAGAAGTACATCATCATTGGTGCGCATACTGCCTTACTGGAACAGAATTTCTTCCTTTGGTATTCAGTTGGCTGTTTCAGTTATTGTTTGGATTTTTATCAGTAAGCAATGCTAACTGATGATTAGCTATGCTTACACACAGTTAGCCCTAAAAGTGATTAATCTGAGTTAGCTTTGTTTAGCAACACACAAACATGCTTACTCCTGCTTACACTCCCTTACCCCCATGCTAATTTCTTTAAAAGAAAAGAAAAAAGGGGTGATAGGAAAGTGGTGAAAAATGGGGCATGAAGAGATTAAAACAATATGAAAGATAGATAGGGATGTGCAGGACAGGTGTAGGGAAGGTCCATAGCTGTCCATTTCTTCTACAGCAACAGCTGTGCATATATATATATATATATATATATATATATATATATATATATATATACAGAATTTTGGATGTAAATTTGGACACTCACACCCCTAAGAGAGGGGTGAGGACAACAATAATGTATTGTGAAGGCAATTAGTCCAGATTACATGTGTCCAGTGTGCAAAATGGACAGCTATGTATAGGGCGATATTTTTTGTGGGAAAAGATTGCCCTTCTTTTTTAAGGTGAGAGTGGTATGTTGGGGAAGGATAGTAGGTATATTTGGCGAGGTAGGTTGGGTAGGAAGACAGACAAGACAGCAGACAGGGGCAGTATATGGCACATGTGGGGGGTAAACACCTTAGATGGGGAAGGGTGGTTGGTAATCAGATGCCCATGTGCCCCCAATTGGATACAGTGGAACTGAGGTCCCCACCCATAGGCAGTCACCACTGCACCTTCAAGGCCCCGAAGATGGCTGTGCTGGAGGCTGAGCAGGAGGGGCTGGCTGATCCTCTAGATGTGCCACGTGGCTCTCAAGCTGGTGTAGCCGATCTCCAAATTCCTTGTGGAGCTCGCTATGCACCAGACCCCGGACCTGGCTTCAGGTGACAGGATCCTGTCCGCACCCACGCCCAGGGGAGATGAGCCCCATCCCTGAGCCACCCAAAGGTGGTGCAGGTCCAGCAGATGAGGAGGTCCAGGTGTCATGGCCAGATGAGGCGGGATAGGTGGATCCACTGGGATCCACCTTCCCAGATGTGCTATGGTGTTGCTGTTGTAGAACATATGTTGGTTAGTCATGAAAAATACATTCCAGGGTTAGTTATAACAGCATGCATGAGTATTCCCATTAACCCAAAACAACAGATCTGGAACAGTTGCATAGCAAACAGAACACACGCATATATGGAACCACAGTGGGCATTATAATGGCATCCAGGTTACATTGATAGCATCAGGCCACCACTGATAGTATTTGAACAGGGAACATTAATAGGAAAACATTTCAATATTTGTAGAACAATAGGACACATGTCCCAACAATAGGTTTGGTGGAAAACATACCCATTTATTTATGTGTTTAGATTATTGGTGCATATAAAGTGGGGGAGAGAGAGAGAGATATGTCAATTAACAACTGTATATGCTTGAAGTGCTCACAACTTTAATGATCATTGCTATAATCATTACTCTACAGGTATTATCTCACTTTACATTGACCTATGGTCTTGGGCTGGGCAGTGGTATATTTGTACACAGTATATAATTACAGACTTCTTACAGCTCATTTATACCTTTTCTTACCTGGCAGACCTATGGAGGAAATATCTGTTAACACTACCTGATTGTTTCTACACATATTCATTTAGTCAAGTTTACATATGTGCAGTCATAACTGTGTGTGTGTGTGTGTGTGTGTGTGTGTGTGTGTGTGTGTGTGTGTGTGTGTGTGTGTATGCGCGCGCGCTAGTGCCATAATCCATCTTGATTTCTATCAGTCACCCTGGGTGTTGGCTGCAGTGACCACCAGGTGTGACAGAATGACCCTTGAGGGACATTTCTTGGAGGGGACTACTTGGTGTACGTACTTCTCTTGCTATCATTTGCAGCCTTGGGTTTGGATAGTGAGTGTTGTACATGGTGTATAATTACTGGCTTCTTACAGCTCATTTCTACCTTTTCGTACCTGGCAGACCTGTGGAGGAAATTTCTGTTAACAATACCTGACTGTTTCTAAACATATTCACATATTCTTGGATGAGATTATGCATATAGCGTAATAGTACTCTCGCGATTCCAACCACACCAGTTTGTGCAAAAATAGAACACAAGGTTGTGTTTCATAACAATGAGCTACTGAGGAACTGCTGTTTCTTTTCTGACTGTTTGTGGTATAATAGTGTGTTGTTTGGACAGTCTTCCTTGTGATTCTGATATTCATGCATGGCAGATGCTTGTTATAATCTGTAGTCAGACCTTGACATATTACAGTATATAAAACAATATTTAACACAGCATTACTATTCAGGGACCAGATCCTGGTGCATGGAACATTTCTTATAGCTAATCTCTTAACTTCAATCTACATTCAAACTACCATATAACAAAGTATACACAACAGTCTGGTGTTTAGGGTTTTATTGACAGGTACTGCTACACTCTTACTGATATATATCCTGTACATCAGTATTACTCTGCTAATGTCTTGTTTATTCAGTACAAACAGTAGACATTACTAACTACTGACATGTTACATTCTACTACATTCTATTTATTTGCCCTGACTACTGCTAGCTAGATTAGTACTCACCAGCCTCGCGACCCAGCCTTAGCAGCCTGCTGGCATGGGCTTCCAAGTTCACAGCCTTCTCTTCTGCAGCTGTACAGGAGCTAGAGAAACATTTATGCTTACCTTTCCATGTCATACTTAGGCTGGACTTTGATACGTGAGAATTGATAGTGGTACTTACACACTGTTGGAGCATTCCGTGACCGAGCATTTTGAACCCACTGCTCCAAGAGGTCCCTCTTCCTTCACTTCAAGTCAGCATAGTGATGCTGGACCTGCTCACCAGTTTGAGGAATGCCAGTTGCACTGGTGAGGTCACGAGCAAGACTGTCCAAGGCCTCCACTTTGTATTGGGAGCCCTGGTACTGGTTCTGCAGCAGTCGCCCTTCATGGCTTTTTACAAGGAGGCCAACCATGACCCTGGACTCCTGCATGCCCCAACGCTGCACCCTTCTCCAACACTAGCCATAGTGCCTGCAGTGATCAGCTACAACTGGTTATGGTTGCATTCCCACCTGTGTGGTTTTAGTAGGGCTGGATTCCTGCCCTTTGCCGTGATTGATCTATTTTGAATATGCTGAGTTGAGCTAAGTGACGGGCAAACCCACTTAGCTGAGATAAGCATTGCTTACAGAGGTAGATACTAAGCACTCTTTAAAAGTGCGCAAATCCACTTAGCTATGCTAATTATTGGTAAACATAACTGTTTAAGCGCTGTTTACTCTGGGTAAACGTAGCTGAACATAATTAAGCAATGTTAAGCTTTCATATTATGGACTATCAGGATTGTGGGATCAATTCCTTCTTAATGCTATCTTACGATATATATGTTTCCGTTTCATGACATCCCCCTATGTGCTTTCATTACATTACATTCTTTTGTGGCTATACTGTATGGGACACTTGTGTTTATATGTGGCTTTCACATCTGTACAACACTGACATCTCACATTTGGACATGCTACACTACCCTGGTCAACAAATATATATTATTCACTACCTATTTATAAAAAGATATATTTTAGTCCTGTTTCACATATGAAAATGAATGGACTGTATTGGGGCTTGAACAGTGAATGCTTGCATGCTAGATGAAAACTCTACCCTCTACATTATTCTACTTTGATTATTTTGGCCATATATTTCTATTTAGCTCCTTCAGATGTTTACACTCTGCTATGCATAGCTGCGCGATGCGCACACCAGCTATGCTTAAACTTTATTGGGAATAGAAAAAAAAACTTGAAATGGTGTTCTATTTTTATTTTCCTTTAGGGTATGCACATTGCTTTCTGCCTCTTAGGGCAGGACATCTGGACAAAGAGTGACATGATGAGGAGACAAATAGGGACAGATTTTTAGATATTGCTCTTGCCAACTTAGAAAGTTGATAGAATAACAGGCTGTGCATTGGTATGACTTATCTGAAGGATATAATGTCTGAGACTTAAATGTTTCTTATTATTTTCCAACTTCGGACTTTAATGATTTTACACTGATTTGCCAGAAAACTATTCTTTTATGGAGAGTGGACCAAATGTATAAGGCTAACATCTGGCATTCTGCAGGAATCTGTATGGTTGGAGGTATGTGTGTGCATTTGCACACATTTCCTTCTTCTGCAGGATGCAGTAGTGCCATACGGCACTTTAGCAATACAGGGGGTGTGTCACCGAAGCTGTACGTATGGCCGTACAGCACTTTCTGAGTACAGAGGGCGTGTTTAGTGTCCGTGCACTGCACGGACATGCCCCCTGCACTCGTTCTTGTTTCGTGCACATCTAGTGTAGACAGCAGTGCACCCTCATGAATATGCAGGGCGTGCTGCTGTCTTAGACGGCCATGGAATGCTCAGTGCAAGAATAACACTATTCTTGCATGGAGCCTGATGAATCCTGGGGTATGTCTGTGGCTGTCTGGGGCTTTATTGTTCTTCCTCAGGTGAGCAAAAGGTGACAGACTGTGTTCACACACAACAAAGTATTAGTTTAAGAGTGTGCACACTTATGCAACCAGCGTATTATATGTTTTTTATTTTTTATATTTTTTCCCCTAACAGTGTATTTGTTTTTCAATTGAGTTGTACAGGTTATAGGTCACATTAAAGGTTGGAAAAGTTTTAAAATGATTTATTGTGGTCTCATTTTTTATATCACAAAAACCTGGCATTTTAACAGGGGTGTGTAAACATTTTATATCCACTGTAGAAATGCCATACTCTTCTCATTAATTTAATCTGATTCTGCCTACCACTGCCCCAAAACACTCTCACTGAAGCTGCCAATACTCTCACTGGTCACAACAAACTGGAGGACTTATCACTTTAAGTCCACTGTATGTTCTAGTGACAGCAAACATTGCATTTTCCAAGACTCTGTCCACAGTCTGGGACTCGTTTCCTACTCACACAAGAAATAGCCCTAATTTGTCACCTTTCAGACACTGTCATCTATTCTATCTGACCAAGTCTGCACAGTGCAAATGCTTCTGTACTATCTAATTTCTCTCTTACTTCCTTCAAAAACTGACCCAGTAAAATTCCTTTTTTAAGCTCTGTATTACACTTGAAGATCTTGGCTCCCACATTACAAATTGCTCCTTCTTTCTTGTTATCAGATCTTTGTGTACTTTATGCTCTGCAGTTGTTATACCCTGTAATTATTTCAATCAATACTGTCTAGTTTTGATTTGTTTGCATTTTTGGAATAATTGACTTGTGATATGTTATTGCTGAAAAGTTCCCTTGGATCAGACTACCTGCCTGATTAACAAATATATATATATAATCAATCAATCAATCAATCAATCAATCACTCAATCAATCAATCAATCAATCAATCAATCAATCCATCAGTCAATCAATCAAATGCATGCCTCCAGTTTTTGCTCATCTAAAGCATGGGGACAGTCACATCTAACTTTATCTAAATGGTCTGATTTAAGCTGGTTTAATGGCAGAAATACAAGAAACACACTTGTAGTTAACAGAAGAACATAGAGGTCTTACAAAACCATTAAGAAATCTCCCCCATTCCCCCTTGCAACAATATAATCCTTGGAACACTGTTGAACAGGACAACTTTCAACAGGATGGTCCCCCAATTCACATCTTCTTGAAGAAGTAATTTCTACAAATACTATCTGCTTTACAAGATTAATCTTTTAAAATTGATAACTTCCAAACAAAACTGGATAAAATTCAAGAGATCTACAGTCTTAATTAAGCAAACTGAAATGCTGAGGAAAATGATTACTTTTATGAATCAGTATCCCAGAGATTATCAATGGATATAGTGGCAAGCATTTAGCAGTTTGCACTCACTTTATGGAATTGCATGTCTTTAATATGTATATAGTACTTCTGTTTTATTTTACAAACAGGAAAGTGACAAGGAAACAAAATATATAAAGGGAAAGGAGAAGCGAGAACATACATAATATTTATGGCTGTTTTGAAATCCAGGTTTTAAGTTATACAGACTCTATAAGTTTCTTTTCATCACACTGGCCACTACCATATATAAAATAGTCATCCTACCATGTCAATACTCTTTATACTATAATGGGGGGGGGGGATAAGAACAATCATATACATAAAACATCACTGTGTGTTGAAGTTCAGTATTGGCAGAGCTAGCAGGGTTGCTTTTAATGCATTTCATCATAAAAGAAATTATAACTGTATGAATATCTGTGTTTATATTCCCTTTAAGTCAGCACCTACAGATAAAAAGGCTTATTTTATCTTAGATTCTGATACATATTTCCATTGGTGCACAGCTGTCATTTTAGTCCCGTTTGGCAGATTTTTAGTTTTGGTTAAGATTATGAATTGTGCCTGCTAGTTGTTACATTTCTTGCACAATGTGGCAAATCTTGTCTCAGGGTAAATGTTTTGCCATTTAAAACTGTTGATATTGTAATTCTTGACTTAAGTTACAGTTATGAGACAAACTAAAGTTTATGTTTAGCTTTCTAAAAAGGCATTTATCTGGTACAGTCCAAATTACTTTTACTATGAATACTTTTACTATTGTTGTCCATGTAATACTTACAGGAAATCACATGAAGGCATAAATTAAGCAATGAAGCAAATTCTGCAAAAGCATTTATATACTGGATAGTAATCAAATTACTGCAAAATAGTATACCTTGTCTCTTGCCTTCCAAATCTTTTTGAATACTCTTGATTTGGGAGTCTCCTGATAAGTTATATGATTATGGCAATAATAATTGTATTGTCTGTTTCATTATAGAAATTTGTAACTTCTTTAGGAATACTCTTTGTGCATATAACACCCTATTATATTATGGAATAATAGAGTCAGCATACATATTATAAGTTTATAGTCTAATATTGATAAATGAATGAAAATGTCTATTATATAGAATGAGCATGTAGTTTGTTACAACTAGTCATATATAGTGGTTATAATCTCGAGTTAGGTTAAGATAAGAAAATAAAATATAAGTAAATCTCATAATCTTTAATCTAAATTTTATTCAAATTCAAGAAGACAGAGAGAGATAGATAATAGTAATAATACAAGAAGGGAAGTGAGTAATCAAGAAAGAAAAACAGGTATACTGTTGTGAGTTAGGAAATATGATTGCATTGTAAAAGACATGGATAAGGATTGTTCTTTAAGGAACTGGAAATAATTGAAAGTCAGACAGAAAAAAGACCGGGTAGATGTGTTGGGGGGAAGGGAAAGAGAGTAACACGGATACTAGACAGTTTACCTTCTCAGGTAAGACCGAGACAAGTGAAATAGGCTACATAGACTGGTTTTGGACAATAACCAAGGACCATTTAAAGTCCAGGTTAGTGGAAATAAAAGGAAATTGCAAGATAGAGCAATACTGAATTAAACTTGATGACAGTGAAAAATGGTAGGGGGGGGGTTAAGAAAGAAGTAACTAGAAATAGACTGAGTTAAATGGAAGTTATAGAAAGAGCAAAATATTCTCAGAAAAGGTTAAGAAGTATTCTGAAGGGAAAAAAATGAAAAAGAGAGGGTAAAGGAATAAGGGGTAGGGTGAAACAGGATCAAGGCCACTATTAGATGGGGTCTCATGCAAGAAGCTAGACATAGTGGAGAAATCAAAGATAAGGAATGTGAGGGAATATGGAAATGCCTGAGACAGTCTGAATAGACACAATTTGTCAAAAGACAAGAACTAACACAGAGCATGGGAGGAGAGGAAATTTTGGAGAGGAGGAGGGAGAGATGATTGTTCTAGCATACAAACTGAAATAAATAAGAGATGCCTCAAGCATTAGAATATTGAGAAGAAGGACTGAAGTATTGGTAGAGGAGGAAATTCCATGCGAGAGGAAGTACTGCTGTCTTTTTAGTGCATATAGAGATCAGCAGGGGAAAACAATGAAAGGGCACATTATGGTGCTATGCTGAAAAGACAGAGAGAGAGAGAGAGAGAGAGAGAGAATGTTAGAGAGAGAGATATTTGATATGCCAGCTGTGAATGAAGACTGAGCATGTAGTGGTTAGAATTTTATAGAACAGTTGATGGAAAATTGAAATAGGACCTGGTCATATTTTTTTAAATAGGAAGGGAGACAGGATAGCTATGTAAATCAATGATTTAAGCAAATGTGGTAATCATCCTCAAGGAGATAATTCTGATAACAGATGTAGGAGCACAAAATGTCAATATTCTTCATAAACACACACAGACTGAGCATGCAGTGGTTAGAATTTTATAGAACAGTTGATGGAAAATTGAAATAGGACCTGGTCATCATTTTTTAAATAGGAAGGGAGGCAGGATAGCTATGTAAATCAATGATTTAAGCAAATGTGGTAATCATCCTCAAGGAGATAATTCTGATAACAGATGTAGGAGCACAAAATGTCAATATTCTTCATAAACACACACAGACTGAGCATGCAGTGGTTAGAATTTTATAGAACAGTTGATGGAAAATTGAAATAGGACCTGGTCATCATTTTTTAAATAGGAAGGGAGGCAGGATAGCTATGTAAATCAATGATTTAAGCAAATGTGGTAATCATCCTCAAGGAGATAATTCTGATAACAGATGTAGGGGCACAAAATGTCAATATTCTTCATAAACACAGATGGCAAGATTCTACTATATGCATAATAGACATATTATTACATTATGTTATATATTAGATATATTATATACCTATGAAATATGTAAGGAGAAAATACCACTCTGGACACAGAAATAAATATAAAGTTAGCGCTTTCGTTTATAAAATATATAAACTTCTTCTGAAGAAGTTTATATATTTTATAAACGAAAGCGCTAACTTTATATTTATTTCTGTGTCCAGAGTGGTATTTTCTCCTTACATATTTCATTCAGTTTTTGTTTTGCACTCGTTTGTCTGTGGCATTATGGAGAAGAATATTATATACCTATGTTAGAAGGGATCCTACCTAACTGCATACAGGAAGGCCATGTAGGATTTGTGAGTGGAAGACCACTGATAGATAACTGGTCAAAGATTTTGAAGTTTATGGGAAAAAATAAAAGAAAAACAGCACTTAGAACCCAGCCACTGGGGATGCACAAGCCAGTGCATTTCTTTGTGCCGGTCCCAAGCCCGGATAAATGGGGAGGGTTGCGTCAGGAAGGGAATCTGGTGTAAAATTTTACCAAATCATACATGCGGACAACAGTACAGATATACATACCAGATCGGTCGAGGCCTGGGTTAACAATGACCGCCACCAGTACTGTTGGCCAACAGGGTGCTGGCGAAAATTGGGCTACTGTTGGCTGAAGGATGAGAAGAGGGTGAAGGCATGCCCGAAGGCAGGTAAAGGCTAGGACTGTGGTAGTGAGGGTCAGAACTTTGAATGCTGGCAGTATGATTGGTATAGGGAGAGAGCTAGCTGATATGATGGACAGAAGGAAGGTTGGTATATTGTGTGTGCAAGAGACCAGATGGAAGGGGGGCAAGGCTAGGTGTATCGGAGGTGGGTTCAAATTGTTTTATCATGGTATGATGGGAGGATAAATGGCGTAGGGGTTATCCTGAAGGAACAGTATGCTAAGAGTGTTTTGGAGGTGAAAAAGAGTGTTGGATAGAGTGATGTTTATGAAGCTAGAAATTGATGGTGTAATGATGAATGTTGTTAGTGCATATGCTCCACAAGTTGGGTGTGCGATGGATGAGAAAGAAAACTTTTGGAGTGAGTTGGAAGAAGTGGTGATGACTGTATCCAAGGGTGAGAAAGTGGTGATTGGAGCAGATTTCAATGGGCATGTTGGTGAAAGGAACAGAGGGGATGAGGAAGTGATGGGTAGGGATGGTGTTAAGCAAAGGAATGCAGAAGGTCAGATGGTAGTGGATTTTGTGAAAAGGATGGACATGGCTGTGGTGAATACGTATTTTAACAAGAGGGAGGAGCATATGGTGACATACAAGAGTGGAGGAAGTTGCACACAGGTGGATTATATCTTATGTAGAAAGGCCAGTCTGAAGGAGACTGGAGACTGTAAAGTGGTGGCCGGGGAAAGTGTAGTTAGGCAGCATAGGATGATGGTTTGTAGGATGATATTGGTGATTAAGAAGAGGAGGAGGAGTGTGAGGCAGCACCAAGGATCAAATGATGGAAATTGAAAAAAGGTAATTGTGAGGTGGAGTTCAGGGAAGAGTTAAGACAGGCACTGGGTGGCAGTGAAGAGTTATCGAATATCTGGGTAACTACAGCAGAGCTAGTAAGGGAGATGGCTAGAAAGGTGCTTGGTGTGACATCTGGAAAGAGGAAGGAGGACAAAGAGACCTGGTGGTGGAATGAGGAAGTACAAGACAGTATACCGAGAAAGAGGTTGGTGAAGAAGAAGTGGGATTGTCAGAGAGATTAAGAAAGTAGACAGGAATGTAAGGAGATGAGGTGCATGGCAAAGAGAGAAGTGGCAAAAGCTAAGGATATGGCGTATGAAGAGTTGTATGAAAGGTTGGACACTAAGGAGGGAGAAAAGGATCTGTACCGATTGGCTAGACAGAGGGACCGAGCTTGGAAAGATGTGCAGCAGGTAAAGGTGATAAAGGATAATGAGGGAAACATACTCACAAACGAGGAGAGTATGTTGAGCAGATGGAAAGAGTACTTTGAGGGGCTGATGAATGAAGAGAATGAGAGGGAGAGAAGGTTGGATGATGTGGGGATAGTGAATCATGAAGTACAGTGGGTTAGCAAGGAGGAAGTAAGGATAGCTATGAAGAAGATAAAGAATGGAAAGGCTGTTGGTCCAGATGACATACCTGTGGAAGCATGGAGGTGTTTAGGTGAAATGGCAGTGGAGTTTTTAACTAGATTGTTTAATGAAATCTTGGAAAGTGAGAAGATGCCTGAGGAATGGAGAAAAAGTGTTTTGGTACAGATTTGTAAGAATAAGGGTGATGTGCAGAGCTGTAGTAACTACAGATGGATTAAATTGATCAGTCACAGCCAAGTTATAGGAAAGAGTAGTGAAAGCTAGGTTAAGAAGGGAGGTGATGATTAGTGATCAGCAGTATGGTTTCATGCCAGGAAAGAGCACTACAGATGCGATGTTTGCTCTGAGAGTGTTGATGGAGAAGTACAGAGAAGGTCAGAAGGAGATGCATTGTGTCTTTGTGGACTTAGAAAAAGCATATAACAGGGTGCCTAGAGAGGAGTTGTGGTATTGTATGTGGAAGTCAGGAGTGTCAGAGAAGTGTGTAAGAGTGGTACAGGATATGTATGAGGGTAGTGTGACAGCGGTGAGGTCTGCGGTGGAAGTGACGGATGCGTTTAAGGTGGAGGTGGGATTACATCAAGGATCAGCTCTAAGCCCTTTCTTATTTGCAATGGTGATGGACAGGTTGACAGACGAGATCAGACAGGAGTCCCGTGGACTATGATGTTTGCAGATGACATTGTAATCTGTAGTGAGAGTAGGGAAAAGGTGGAGGAGACCCTGGAGAGGTGGAGATATGCTCTAGAGAGAAGAGGAATGAAGGTCAGCAGGACTAAGAATATATGTGTGTGGATGAGAGGGATTATAGAGGAATGATGAGGGTGCAGGGAGTAGAGGTGTTGAAGGTGGATGAGTTTAAATACTTGGGATCAACAGTTCAGAGTAATGGTGAGTGTGGAAGAGAGGTGAAGAAGAGAGTACAGGCAGGATGGAGTGGGTGGAGAAGAGTGTCAGGAGTGATTTGTGACAGAGGAGTACCTGTAAGAGTGAAAGGGAAGGTCTACAAAAGGGTAGTGAGACCAGCTATGTTATATGGGTTGGAGACAGTGGCATTAACAAAAAGGCAGGAGTCAGAGCTGGATGTGGCAGAGTTAAAGATGTTAAGATTTGCAATGGGTGTGACGAGGGTGGACAGGATTAGGAATAAGTATATTAGAGGGTCAGCCTAGGTTGGAAGGTTTGGAGACAAAGCTAGAGAGGCAAGATTACATTGGTTTGGACATGTGCTGAGGAGGGATGCAGAGTATATTGGGAAAAAGATGCTAAGGATGAAGCTGCCAGGTAACAGGAAAAGAGGAAGGTCTAAGATAAGGTTTATGGATGAGGTGAGAGAGGACATGCAGGTGGTTGGTGTGACAGAGCAAAATGCAGAGGACAGGAAGAAATGGAAACAGATGATCCACTGTGGTGACCTCTAATGGAAGCAGCCGAAAGAAGAAGAAGGACCATGCACTCAGAAATTTTGATGTAAAGAGGAACTCTGATCTCCCTTGAATGGAGTTATATGAATATGATGCTAGATGAGCGGGGAAGGGGGAAGGCATTCAGGAGGTGAAGTAAAGCCATATACAGTAATCCCACAGAAAAGATAACAATAAATGGCTTAGACACATAAATAAACCCCAAACAGGCTGTCCCACCTTGCCAAGCCTCTTCATACTCACCACAGAAAGTGGCAGCCTGAAATGTGTGACAGAGGATGAGAAACAAACAGAGCATTTCCCCTTCTTCAGCTGCATACTTCTAGCTGACAGCACACAGCAGAGTTTGAGGACTTTAAAAAATGCTAGTCTAGAATACAGTTTGAAAATGACAGTACAAATAATTGAGGTTGCTAATTAAATTACAGGGCACCTCACCTGTGTGCCTTGTTCAATCACAGCCTCACCTCAGGCTTTGTCCCTACCAAATGGTGCACTGCTACAGTCATCCCTCTCCACAAAGGAGGAGTTACTACAGACTCTGGGAACTAGCCTGATGAGTCTGATATGCAAAGCTATGGAATGCATCATAATGGACCTAATAAACAAGGATATAGGAAATCTCCAAACTCTGGATCCCACACAGTTTGGTTTTGTGAAGGGTAGATCATGCCTGCTCAACTTGGTTGACTTCTTTGAGTCAGTCACCACAGCTGTGGATGAAGGCAGGTGGTTCATACAGCCTACCTTGATCTAGCCAAGGCCTTTGATACCATCCCCCACTCAGGAATCATAGAAAAACTCACTAAGCTAGACATCAAACCCTATATCAGTAGGTGGGTTGCAAACTAGCTCACAGATAGAACCCACAATATGAAAGTAGCTGACACCAAATCAGACTGCCGACCAGTCACAAGTGGAGTCCCACAGGGTTCGGTCCTGGGTCCTCTCCTGTTTGGTATCTACTTCTCTGAAGTCCAGGCCAACACAAAGGGACTCTGGCTGACAAAGTTTGCAGACAATTACTAGTTGGGAGCTATAATTAACTTCCCAAGTGATGTTGACATCCTACAGAAAGGTCTCACTGAGACCAATGACTCGTGTCAGAACCATGACCTTAAGCTCAATGCCAAAAATGTGTTGTCATCCCCATTGATAAAAACATGATTCCCATGAATTACCACATTGATGGTAGTCCACTGAACACAGAAGGCATTATGAGAGATCCGGGAACACAGGTTGACAGCAACCTCTCTTTTGGCCACCACATCGCCACTGTGGTCAAAAAGTCCTTCTCTCTGGCACATCTCATTACTAAAGGTTTTGCATCCAGGAAGAAGGAGGTCATTGTCTCCCTCTATTCTTCCCTCATTAGGCCAATCATCGAGTACAATGCCCCATTTGGCATGTATCTCACTAGAGACCTGTAACAACTGGAGAGGCAACAAAAGTACCTCACAAAGATGATCCTAGGCTTTAAACACTTGTCCCATATGGACAGGCTCAAACAAATCCAACTATTCTCTTACTCATATCGCCTACTTAGAGGCGATCTCTGCTTGACTTACAAAGCTGTCTGACCCAGCTCTGTTAGAAATGCTACATCTAAAGAAATCCCAATCCCTCCACACTACATGCTCCAGAGACCTCAACCTCATTGCGACAATCAACAGAATATGCTGGAGGGACAGGTTCATAACACAGAGACTGCTGATGCTATGGAATAGACTTCCCATACATGTCAAACAGAGCACCTCACTAGCCCTCTTCAAGAGAAATCTTGATGAGTGGATGGGAAATAGAAAATTCACCCTGGGGATTACTCCAGTGGCTCTACTTGACAGAGACTCTGGAAACTAAGGTAATCCTATGGGCTAGACTTGTAAAGGCTCCAGGGCAATTAGCCTAAAACACACCTATGAGCCTATGAACCTATGAACCTATTACATTTTATTTTAGTTATGTATACTTGTATGGTACTGAACATAGTTGACAAATTCCAGGCCCAGCCCAGGAGAGACAGGTACACAATCTAGGAAGAAGGAGTAACAACTGAACAAATTATTGAGTAAAAATTACAGAGTAAACCAAATGTTATATAAAGTATTAAAATGTATACATTGAAAAAGAGTTCACTTATAAATAGTCCAGAAATAATTTCTTAAAGTAACAGCAGAGATCAGGAAAGGCTAAGAAGGCTATATACAATACTAAGGTTTGGGTACAAAAGTGAGCTTGAGCAGGGGAATGTAAGTGGTGGGGCAAAACTTTACAGAGTTATACATAAGAAAGTTTATGCACTAAGGTGGAAGGCATCAGTTTGGAGAGTTTGAATAAAGTTATGCAATGTGACCTGAAGAAAAGCATTGCACTTGTATTGGGCTTATTTTTAAGATGTTGTTTGAAGATGTTTAGTAGCTTTTACATGTAAGGAATTTGACAAAGAAGAGGTTAAATAACTTTATGTCAGATTGGTTTACACAGATAAGTGATGTTCATCATTCACACTCCTCAGCTGCATATGGGTTCTGTACCTGCTTTCCAGAGCTCAGGATCACCTCCTCTGACTCTCTAAGACAGCGAATGGGCTAATCCTCTCCCATCAGGGTAAGCCTATCCCTTGCCACAAAAAGTCATTTAATCCATCTTTTGAATCACCTGTAGGACTGACAGAATTGAATCTTCTCAACAGCAAGTGTCACTGAATCACAGATATCGGATATCCATAAGATACCTTTGGAAATCTCTCTTTCTCTTTATTATTAGATATTTTTGTTTTCTTTCGGATTTATTTAAACATAATAAATGTCTATCATCTTTTTTTTATTTTAATATACTTGCAGTTACTTCTGCTGTTAGTTCCACTGGGAATTCAAATTTCTACTGCATTGTTTTTATTCTTAAAACTGCTTTTAAGCAGTTGTGGGTTTTTTCTGAAGTGTTGCATGACTTGTACTGGGAAACTAAAGTTTTGCGGTGTCTGTCAGCTGAATACCAGGGACTTCTTCTTGGCAAGGTACCAAGAGGCCTGTTTTTTATCTGCTTCATTTTGAAGTTCTGACAATAAAATATTGCATTTTTCAAGTTTTCTTCATTTTTGTATTTACTACTGGTATAACTCTGCTATAGACATTTTTATCATTACATCATCTTTTTACTGCAAATTACTTTATTTTCTGTGGAGATTTTTTCATTTCTTAGAAAATGATTATTTATGCTGTTTTAAAATGTTTCTATTTGATTTCAGGGCATATATGTGATTTTGTCACTATTTGGAAAAGTATATTTTACTAGGCACTGTGACTGTGTACGTGCTGTTTACTACACTATGCAGATTATAGAATGAGGCTTAGCGAATTTAAAATGTTTCTGCTATATTTTAGGCAGTTTATCCCCTATATGTGGGAACATAGTCTGCATTTTCTACTATTGCTGCCCTTAGAGCTTAATAGTGATTGTGTATTAGTCTGACTGGTGTCCTGATAGAGCTGCCCCCCCCCCACAACAAATCTAGTTGCAATTAAAAAGAAAAACATCACCAAAAGCCTGCCACATTTAATAGTACGTGAATTTGTTGTTGCCTTAATCCAGCCCACAGACCCTTACCTTTTCACAGTCACTCTCTGGTCTGAGCCCACAGAGCTCTATGGTACAGGGGTCAGACCTATCCTCCAGGGCTGTTCCAATACCTGGTTTGGAAGAACCAAACCCTTTAGGTGTAGAAAAGGTCCGTAGTAAGAGACCCCTTGGCAGTCATGATACTCTATCCCCAGATATTTTTTTCACTAGTGTAGTTCATAGTAAGTAAGAAACAGTACCTTAACTTCATGACAGACAGTCAGGTTATTACCATGTATAAGGCTGATGTGAGGTCCTTACTTTAGAGTGTTTTACAGTCAGCTAATTTTGGAGGCTATGCTCCTATTCAAAATGGATATGGGGCTCCATTCTCTAGAGATTAGTCTAACACCACAGATTTTGATGGGGACTCCAGTGCAGACAATAACAAACACTCTAATCCAGTTCTTTAGAAGGTGAAAAATCTTCAAAATCCCAAGCTGCTGTTCCCCATTCCACAAATGCTAGCTAGGTTTAGAGATGTATTTGATATGAAGCAATCTGGATCTATGCCAGAGACTGGCAGAGTTTATGAACTTACTGAGGATAAAATTCCAAATATTTGGCTGTTCCTCCTTTGATACCCGCCTTAGAAGATGTCTGTAAAACTGCATGTAACACCCCTTTGGCTAGTGTACCAGTTCCTAAAAGACAATGAGGAAATGCAACTTGAACTTTGATCTTGTAGCTCTGTTTGATCATTCAGCTTTCCCAGATACAGTTTCTCCAGCTGTCAACTCCAACAAAAAAGCAATGGCTTCTTAGATGCCTACACCATCAGATAAAATTAGCAAGTGGTTAGAATCAAAGGAAAAAAACTGGATCAGTCTAGAAACTTAGTCTTTAGAATTTTAAATTATCAGGGATTCATGTGGAAATGTATTTTACAATGTGCTTACACTTTAGATAACTTTGCTGCATCTTGCCCTGCTGAACATATATGAATGAGATTATTTCTAATGTGACTCGGGTATCGAGACATGCTTTGGGGAGTGTCTTGTTAGGTATGGACTCTGTTTTTAGAAATGCAGCCAATTCTGATGTATTGAGAGGGTTTGTTTGGTTACATAAGCAGAATTTTTCTGAGGATTTAAAAAAAATAGATTTTTAATTCTTCTTTAAGTTCTGAAACTGTGTTTGGCCCTGCTGTTACCCAGATTCTCAAACAATAGGATGACAGAGGTAAGTTGATGCATGGACTATCTAGAATTTCATATTCCGATTTTCTCTCTAACAAGGCGTCCCACTTCAAAGGGAAGAGCAAACAAAATCACAGCCTAACAGGAGGAAATGGCAGGAGGATAATCCTTCCAAACCAAATAAAAGAGGTTCCTTTCCCAGAAATATCTTTCCCCTCTAAAGAATGACTATGCCAATGTTCAGGGCATCATGTCTCTTTCTCCTGTCCCTCCTCCCCTTTCACCTTTCTTCATCTTTAGTTCAACCCAGCAGCCTGGCCACAAATAGTCTCACTCAAGTGAGTGCTGAGAAAAATTCAGTGAAGATACTCTTGGCAGTCGATAGAAAATTCTCCTCCATTCAAGAATTCTCCTAGCACTCTCCAAACCAGACATGCCTCTTCTTTCTGATACTCCCTCACAAGTTGCAAGCAGGGGTTATAGAACCCGTTCCTGCACCACAAAAAGGAAAAGGATTTTACACCAGACTCTTTTTGGTACCCAAAAAGGATCTAGCATGGAAACTAGTGTTAGATTTGGCAAACCTAGATACCTTTCTGAAAAGAACGCAAATTTAAAATACTCACCCTCTAGATCATCCTACACATTCTTCTGGACCACTGTTTCATGGTGACTTTATATCTAAAGGAAGCTTATCAGCATAGGTCTATTTCTAAATTTCGAAGTTTCAAAACTTCAAATTTCTTACGGTCAAAACCATAAGATTGAAGTTTTGAAATTTGAAAATGTAAATAAAAAAAATAAAAACAAAAATCTTTTTTTAATGTTTTTGCTGGGTCTAAGCCCCCCCACACCCCCTGCTAATTAAATATACCAACTCTGCGATCACACTACAGTGAGGAAAATGGTAAAACTATACCATTCCACGCTGTACAGCAATCTCCATTTAAATGGTTAGCAGTTTCAAAAATTCGATCTTATGGTCTCGACTATAAGAAATTCGAAATTTTAAAATTTCAAAATTTAGAAGTAGATCCATCATCACATGGCAATTGCTCCCAACTTCAAGTTGAACCTACAAATGTCATGTCTTACACCTTTAGAAAGAACTGTCTTCCTTGGGTGCATGATGGACATAGAAAAAGTATGACCTTTCTACAATAAGACATAGTCCTGACTATTGAAAACATTTTCAGGGATTTCTTTCTTCTAGATGCTGCCACCACAAGCGAGTTTGTCAAAATTCTAGGGCACATGGCATCAATGATCCTCATGGCACCAATTGTCAGACTCCATTTGAGAATGATTCAATGGTAACTAAAACAATTGTTGGACCCAGCACCTGCTTCCCTTGAAGTTCCAAGTAGTAGTGCTGGATATTGTGAAATGTGAGTTACAGGGGTAGAGGAATAAAATGTCTGGTTAATCCAGACCTCCCCTTCTCCTGCCAGATCCCAGTTCAATGAGGGCAGCTGGACTCATTAGATGTTGCATGGGGAAAAGTGTGCAGGGGCAAGGTGAATGGGGTTCTTCAAATCATACAAAGCACAAGAAATGTTAGCAGTGATTTAGACCTTAAAAGTTCTTCACCACTTATGGTCTCCCAGTCCCCTTTTTTAGGTCACAGATGACACCACAGTCATGTGTCACCTGAACTAACCAGGGGTTACAAGGTATTCATTCTTTGCTGGTTGGCAGTGATGGCCTGGGAGTTAGCCTTACAACATACTCTGACACTGCACACATCATAAATGCTATCAGAGAAAAACATAGCAGCAGAAAGACTTAGCAGATCCTGCACAGACCATCACAAGTGGAAGCTTGTGACAGAGGTCTGCCTGGATTTAGTCCAGATGTGGGGAACACTTCAAACATATCACGTTATCTCCTTTCAAAACAGACAGTTGGAAAAATTCTATTCATAATATCCTTGCAGCCATACTTGGAGGACAGAAGCATTCTTGTTCACTTGGATGAGAATGTTCCTTTATGCAATTTTACCCTTTCCACTAAAACCCAAGGTACTCATGAAGATTCAGAAAGAATTACCAAAGATCATTGTGGTGACCCCCTTTTTGGCCCAGTCAAACCGGGTTCTCTCTTTTAATGGAATTTGCCAAGGGCAATTACCAGAAGCTTACTCACACTCTGAATCTGCTCATTCAGTGTCAGAGGCAATTGGTACACACCATCTTAGAGTAATTACTGCTGACAACTTGGAAGATTCTATCTTGATACCTTGTAGGCACTCACTCCATGAAGATGTGCAGCAGGAATTGAAGGAGGCATGAAAACCTGCAGCAAGAAAAAATTATATTTACCAGTCAAATTGATTTTTTTAGGTGGTGCCTAATATATGTCAGAGGGTCTGGTATGGTCTCTGCCATCTGGTTTTGAAATATTTATGTGAGCTACTCATTGATGGCTTATCTTATGTTTCTATGTCTTATGTTTCTATCAAGGTGCATCTTGGGATTATCACAGGCTGTCTGCCCATGGAGCCTCCTCTTTCATCTCTTTTTCTGGTCAAGCAATTTATGAAAGGAGTGTTGTATGTGAGGTCCCCTCAAAAACAAATTCCCCTCCTTTAGATTTTAACTTTGCTCTTGAAAACTTGACCTTATCGTCTTCTGAACTTGCCTTTCAGGCTGATCTGAGGTTCATTATTTGGAAAGCTGTTTTGCTTATTGCTCTGACATCTGAAATTTGAGTCTCTGAGCTGCAAGCTCTCATGGTTGGCCAAACGTATCTGATTTTCCACAAGGACAGGGTTGTTTTACACAATAATCTTTCTTTCATGCCAAAAGTTGTTTCTGAATTTATACTGAATCAAGCTATCAGTCTCCAAGTTTTCTTTCCAGAACTTAAAAACAAGGGAGAGAAGATTCTTCATACCTTGGGTGTGCACAGGCAGCTCAGGTACTGCCTTGACAGACCTAAGCCCATCAGGAAAGCTGAACAGTTGCTTATTACTTGTTCTGGAGCTAAGAAGGGTCAACCTGTCTCTAAGTAACTGATCGCTCTTTGGTTGTCCTCTGCTTTTGATTTATTCTTGTTACTCCCACCATGGTAAATCTATTTTCCAGGCAAGGTTAAGACACATTCCCCTAAAGCCTTATGCTCATCAATGGCATATTGGAAAGGAGTGGACTCATGAAGTATTCTAGAGGCAGCAACTTGGTCATCTGTTTATACATTTACAAAGCACTACAATCTGAATTATTTCTCATGTTACAGGGGCTCATGGATCTTTATCCTTCCTCCTGTCATGTAGGGTAAGCTTTGGAAATTTACCCATATGCCACTGTGGCACTGTAAATGATGAACATAGTACATTTGCCTAACTTCTTCTTACCTATAATGGTGTTCAAATTTCACACTGTTTCAGTGGCAGCACCCACCCACCATCTCCCTTATTTTATATACAGTTCAATGGTGTCCAACCTTGTTGTGCTGTTTGTTGGCTTTCCTTACTTGTGTTGGTATTTTATGACTATGATTTGGTTGGATTCATGCAATATTTGCTTCTGGTCACTCTTGGTTCATCCTTCTTAGCACTAAAAGCCTGAATAACTAACTTTCTGTGACAGGGGTTAGGCTTCCCCTACGGGAGGGGCTTAACTAATTCTCTATCACTGAAAGTCAGAGGCGGTGATTCTGTCTTCTGAATGCTACTAATATAGGTGTTTATTCAGGCACAGAACCCATATCCCACAGAGGCAGTGTGAAATTTGAACATCTACTGTTACAGGTAAATAGGACTTACCCAACTGTTCTTTAAGTAAAATAAAGGGAAAGATGGGTGGGATGGAAGGTATGAATAGTTTGATGAAATGGCTGGCAGATTACTAAATTCCTTAAGGAAGGCAGGAATGGAAAGTTGCCAAGGGTGCATTAAAGGGTGTCTGAGTAGCATTGTTTAAAGACTTTCTGTGACCAGCAATGTTCACTTCATTCCAAAATAATTAAATTTGACAAAAACTGAAAGTTGTTTAGTTTTGCAATAGTTAGTTTTGTGTCTGCTTATGCCTTGTTTGGATAGATTACAGAGGGCGGTAAATTGTTTACATGATTCTGGAAATGGATTTTGCTTCTGGCAGCCAGAATTCATTTGCTGAGTTTATTAGGGTGCTCTTTTTTTTTGTTTGGCAGAGTTTTGTGCGGTGTTTGTGAAGTCTTGAAATTGAAGTAATCAATTTATCTTGAAACTGAAGGAAATTGTTGTGTTACTCAAACTGACATCACATACCTCTACCCACAGAGTCCTATAACTTACCATTTTCTCCTCTCCCCTTTCTCCACTACCCTATTCCTTAACTCCCTCCTCCCCCTCTCCTCTCTCCTTTTCTAACTAAACAAACCCTACTCTCCCATTCTTCTTCCTTGTTTCCCTCTTTCCTGTCTCCCCTCTTTATTCACTGTCATTATTTTCTTATCCTTTTCTGTCTCCCTTTCTTTCTGTCATACTTTTCTTGTCTTCCCTCCCTTTCCTGCATTCACAGTGTAACATATTGCATCCACTTATCACAATGTCACATTCCTATGTTTCTGAGTGTTTGCTCTGTTTAAGACTTACTGCTTCCTTGAAACTCTTATTAATCTACCATCAAACTTTCTCTTTCACATGTCTTCACATTTTTTAACATCCAATGATCATTGTTTCGATATACTTTGACTTCAGTTGTAGCTTTAGCACTCTCTGTTTGCATCTCAGTCCAAATCATGTTATATAATTCCTATGTAAACTTTGAATTTTGGATATTATTCTCTGTATACTCTTTCTTTTAATTTTATGTGGTATAAGTCCAAAGCAAATATGTTGTACTCATTTCTTTTGTGATTTTTTGGAACTTTATGTAATTTATACTTCTTTCTTTGTTGGAGTTTTTCTCCCTGGGCCTCCACTGAAAATGGGCTATCTTGGCCCAATGGACTTTCCCAGTACACAAATGCCAATAAATAACCAACAAATAAGTGTTTGTTAGTATTTCAGCTGCAAAGCTTGCGTTTTGTGAAAAGAAATTGAAGGACCAATCCATGGTGGCAAGATAGGCCTTTAGATTGCTAACGGTTGATGAACGAGATCAACTGATTCCAAGTTTTAGGGGTAAGTTTTTGATTGTGAAAGCAATGGGACAGTGGTCACTGAATGAGGGAGGATGAATGGAAATGAAGATAAAAGAGGGATTGTTGGTAATCGGTCAAGAAGGGAGTGCACTTTTTGAGTGTAGGTTGTGGTTGTTCCTGGGTGCTGCTGAAAGAATGTTATGAATTAAAAAATATTTTAAGGAGATGATGGGGGATGGTAGATAAACAAGTGGATTGATTGTTCTTAGTTAAGGCAATTTTTGTAAGTAGCAAGTTAGGAAAATAGAGGAAGAGTTTTCTTGACCAATTACAATTATGCTAAGATTTGATTTATATATTATCACAGTCCCAATGCCTAGTCTGTTACCTGTTTGGGCATAATAGGTCTGATTACAGCTTTGGAAGAAGGGATAGATATTGAGGGTATCATTTTTTTCATGATTCAGTGCTATAGCATCTACACCAAGGGAGTGAATAGAAAGGAATGTGGGAATTTGGTGGTTTGTTTCTGATGTTAACATTTATTAATGGACAGGATAAGATGCTGATATCAGAGAAATGTTGCTTAAAAGCTCTGGTCCTTGGCTGACCATGATATGCATTCTAATTTGATGTATAATGATTACTGGTGTAAATTTATAAAGAAATGTTGGTAGCATAATAATGTAAAATGTAGCATTAAGTAGATCTGTAAAATATGTAGTACTTGGTGTAAAGTATTATTGTTCTGTGTGATGGAGTTGCTGTAAGTATGGTGAAGGGATGATACAGACTGGTATTGAAAATCTATAACATATGGTAGGATTTGTTGTGGGTATAGAGATGTGAAAGGTTTATAAAGTGGAATGAAAAGAGAGGGGTAGTGTATGTGTGTGTGTGTGTTTGTGTGCGTGTGTGCGTGTGTGCGTGTGTGCGTGTGTGTGTGTGTGTGTGTGTGTGTGTGTGTGTGTGTGTGTGTGTGTGTGTGTGTGTGTGCACGCATGCACATGTGAGTTAGAGAAGGGTGAATGAGAGGGTGATTGAGAGACAGAGGTAAAATTGTTGTGCACATATAAGTATATGCAAGTGAAAGGACTGAAGTGACTTCAATATGTAGTTGCCATAAATGCAGATGGGAAGGATGAAGTGATTCATTTAATATGGATGGAGGTTGAGTTAAGTATGATAGTCCTGTCTATCTATGTTTGAAAGCTGGGATGATTAATTATGTCATAAGAAGTAAAAGTTATACATGTATGTGTGAAGGTAGGAGAAGAGATAAAAGACATGGAAGGCAGAATTAAAGTGGTTTATTGAGCAGATGAGCTAGAACAATGTGAGGATAAGTAATGCTGCTGAAGTTAGAGGTAGTTGCTAAAGGTATGTCTGAGGTACGTGATCGGTTCATTGATGGTGTTATTAATAGTAAGATAGTAAACGTTAACTTAGAAAATCATTTGTTGTGATTATCATACCTCTCAACGTCTTAGTGCAGGAAATCTGGTTAAAGCAAAAAATAATGACAGGACAAAGTCTCAAAATAGGGACAAACTTTAAATGCCACTCTTATACACTTAGAAAGTTGTAAGAATAATCAATTTTGGATTAGCTTGCATTTTCTGAAGGATATTAAGTCTAAAACTCAAATATCTGTCATTATTTAGAGATTTCAAACCTCAATGATTTACCGCAAAAAACAAATTTTACAAAAAAACAACAAAAATATGAGGCAGAAATATGGACATTCTTTGAAAATCTGAACAGTTGAGAGTTACGTTGATTCTGTACTGTTATAAGAAAAGGTGGGAGAGATGGTGGAGTGTGACTAATGTTAATACAGGAGGAGGTAGAGAAAGGCATTTGCTGTGCCGGAGGTCAAGGAGTTCAGAGGGTGTAATAATAAGTAGATTAGTGTTTTGCCATATGGGGAGGGGTAATTACATAGAGCCATTAATAGAGAAATTTAAGGAGACATTGAAAGTGAGTGAGCTGTGGACAGAGAGAAGACTGGACGACTGACTTTTATTGTACAGTTGGACGACTTTTGAATTGAAGAAAGGTGGTAATACTGTGACTTGTGAAGGTGATAACACTGTTGCAGTGACAGGAGGTTCAGGATTAGGTACAGAAAGTTTGTAGGAACACATGGAATTTCTTTTCTTTCTTTCCTTTTTTTTTCTTTAAACATTGTAATCAGTTAAGTGAACTGGATTAAAGAGCCTTTTCAGCTATGATCCAGGATAACAAAATAGAGAAAATGAGTCAACAAGAAGATACAATCATTCATACAATAATACTTTGAGTCACATTTCAGTCATACATACAGTAATATGTTGAATGACATTTCACATTGTCAAATAGCATATGATACCGAGTTGTATTTTTCATTTTAAGAGTAGAAGCACTGTCAAAGGAAAGAATCTTCCTATTGGAAAGTAACTAATTATTTAGAGGCAGAAGCCACATGTACTATGAAGCACAGGAAAGATATACAGTACATAGAATATTTTAAAAAAGTAATTATAACCTTTACAAGAAACATACCAGATCTAGCAGTAGAGCAGATGCCATAACACTATTCCTTAAGATTAGTACTCATAACGGGCTCAATATAAAACACACAGTGATGCTACATTTTAATTTTTTTAAATGCATTTGGGACATTTCCCTCTTGCATTCACGCCCAAATTAAATATATGGTTTCTTCAATCATTCTAACAGTGCCTAAGCAGATGACTTTGTCACTATGTGTGTGTGTGTGTGTGTGTGTGTGTGTGTGTGTGTGTGTGTGTGTGTGCGTGTGCATGTGTGTGTGTGTTTGTGTGTGTGTGTGTGTGTGTGTGTTAGTTTGATCTTAATCACAATGCTTGGGGTTTCATAATTGAAAGGATAAAGCTCTTAAGAGAAAAGCTAACAGTTATCTGTCCAGAGATTCTTGCTAGCCCAATGGTAGTGACACCAGCATGATATGCTAGAGGTCTTGGGTTTGAAACCCAGATGAGAGCTAACATTATCCTTTTCACTTCTATTTGTAACTACAAAGGAGCCAAGATGGTGACCTCTATGAGAATGTATCGGTTTAACATGGGGACCAAATATATGCATTGCATTTAGCTTATTGATTATTTGAGACATGCATACTCCTTTTCTTATGCCTACTCATGGAATTGATGAACTCTGATGTGAACATACATTTCCTCATATCACTGAATGATTACGGATGACATTTTTTTCTTTACCATTTTAAGGTAAGAAAAACTGTTGTCAGTATTTTTATTAATCTTTCATGCAGTTGCAACTGAAAATTGTGCAAGAAATTAAACATTTCTTTTTACTTGTCTTTTTTGTGTTGCTTCTGCAGGGAAACTCTTAACAATTGCATTACCTTTGATACTTGTTTTGAATGAAAAGTCACACGGAAGTGGATAATGAGAGGGAGGTGAGTCCCCTGAAAGCAGTGCTCTCTTAAAAATGTTCCCATCTCACAATAACAAATAACTGCTAGCTACTGAAACCAAGTGACAAGTCTTGCCTGCTGAATTGTGATGTGAGTTTTCCTTTTCAGATATTTGTAAATTATATTGGAATAACAATTTTTTTTGTTTTTTTTTTAAGGTGACAAAATGATTTGCCAGTTTATTTCTGTTATTGTGCCAATCAACTACAACTGTAAAGTAGGTCTACTTTAGGACCTCGAAAGTATAATAGCTCGAATGCATATGGATCGAACCATATGCATTGAACTATTAAACAACTGAAGTTCCAAAAAAAAAATGCACAAAAATATAAATAAATAAACTAGTATAGGCAGGGGGGCAAGCCCCCCTGCACTGCCCACTACTTAAATATGCCAACTCCGAGATCACACTACATTGAAGTAAATGGAAATCTCCACCTACAGAGATTTTCATTTACATTTTCGATATTTTGTGTTTTCGGTGTACTCGTGTCGAGAATATTGTATTCAATATTCTCGGACTTCGAGCACATAAAGCAGACCCCTGTAAAGTTACATATAATATAGTAATGCCTATATTTCTTGGCAAATGTAGTCAGTATTAAGTTATCAATTTATGGTCCACATTTATTCTAAATGAAAAGTTACATACACTCAGGAAGAAAAAGAGTAGTGGGTGTCCTTAGAGCAGGTATACCATAACAGCAAGTTTTATCATTTCCATCCGTTAATACAATGTGACTGTGGATTTACATAATACACCTACAACATTTCAGATAATGTAACACCCCAAAAGGTGAGAGATAGCATTTGTACTTATTTTAAACTGTTGTAACAGTCAGGTTTTATAAAAGAATAATACATTTTATAATGTCTGCCAGCTATTAAAAGTTTAGAAATAATGCAGTAAAGATGCTACTAGATTAATAGTTGTAGCTATTCACATATCTAAAATTGATGTCATTTTTGAGAATTCTGGAGTTTGGAATATACAGTCAAATTATGTATTAGATATAATTTGTATAATTGTGGATGTGTTACTGGTGCCTTGAAAGGGGTTGTCAGAGTCTGGGATTATTGGTTGGTAAGGCTTGCTAATTTGCATCCAGCGGTGCATAATGATGAATATGTGCCAAACTTCGTGATGTTAATAATACAGGGTTGAGCAACACAGCACAATGTTTCCCTTTGTACATAAACTATAAGCATAACCTGTAAACTGATTGTTCAGGTTACACTGAATGTACTGTCCACCAACAACACAATCTTTGGGCAGCACAGCAGAGAGAAGGCCAGAAAGATGTATGTCAGTGCACTCAAAGAGGTTGCATTATACTCAGTACAGTATTTTTAGGAAAGCTAACTGGTCCCTTTTGAAGTTCTTGATCTGTATGGAGATTTTATCCTCACATGGGAAGCTGTTTAATTCAGCAAATGCCTATGAGAGGGTACAGCCAATCACAATGTGTGTGTGTGTGTGTGTGTGTGTGTGTGTGTGTGTGTGTGTGTGTGTGTGTGTGTGTGTGTGTGTGTGTGTGTGTGTGTGTGTATGTGTGTGCGTGCACCCACTTGCATTTTGGTTTAAGAATGTGCATACCTAAAGACTCTAAGGTGGTTCATACAGTTTCAGCAGACATGTATTGGTGAGTGGTGGTCCATATTCAACATTCTTAATAGAGAAAAAAAAAACAACTGTGTCACTGTAATTCTTAATAGAGTACCATTTACCTGTCCATGCTCAAGAAATGATAGTCTTTGTGACAAGACAGTTTTATAATTCAACAAGTTTAAGAATATCTGTGAACAACTAATGCTGGCCAAAGAAGCTGAACTGAAAAGGTGAAGTCCACACTCAAGCTAAACAATGAAGGCTCTCTTAGAGATGGGAAATCTGGCATCAAGACTTTATAATAACCAGTTTCCTGCTTGTTAGTCTTATTGATAGACTTAGGCTCAATGTGGTTAGGAACAGCCTAAAGTGGGAATTGGAAAATGAATGAAAGAATGAGCATGTAAATCTGGTCATGAGATGCTTTGGATGGGCTAAGCTAAATACTAGTGCAACAGAGAGGGTGTGCTGTCTGGATCATCTACATGCATGGAACATTTGGTTTGTAATTCAAGATTATACATTGTTGAATGTGCCACAAATGACACAAACAACACAACTTTTGTTTTAGTGAGGTTCGCATGAAGTTGATAGGTAATAAACTACTAAAAGGAGCACTGAAGGTATGCTGTAGACGTTTTAGAAGATCTTAGTCTGAAAGGAATGTCCGGTTCTCCTCATTTGGTGACATCAAGTTCAGACAGATATCTGGTTAATTGATTAAGAGAACCACTGAAGCTCTCGAAAGAACTAATGTTAATAATTGAGGAAAAGTAAAAAAAGAATAATTTAGTCCTGACTCAGACTACACAGGGAGACAGTTCTGAATCCATTTGTAAGTAACAAGACAATCTAATTTTATTGACAGTCCTAACAACAGATCATGATCCATTGAGCCAAATGCACTGTTTAAATCTAGAAAGCCTATACAAAGTATTTTCCATCCATACTGTTGAGGATGCTGTCACGCAGAATACAGATAATGGTCTTGGTGTTTTGATCGTTTTTAGAAAGCTTGCAGATTACAATATACCGTGTATTTCCTGAGAATGCATGACAAGAAAGAGGAAAGAGAGAACTGAAATGTGCTTATATGTACTAATACAATTGGTGGGACACAATGTTTTCAGACTATGATTTTTTTCAGTCTCTTGAGTGAAACTCCAATTCACTTTGAGGGTCACTGCAGGGAGAATATCTTCATAAACCTGTGGTAAACCAACCATGGAGCCGATTACTTTACACAGGATGCCTAGGACACAATTTAAGTAAAATACTGATGAAATCCCATTTCAGTCATGTTTTTAGTTATTTGATCGATTACTTTTTGAAAAATATGCTTGTAACTGGACTTTTACAGTCAAGGTAGTAAGATCTTGCAATTCTTACAGATGGGAACAGCAAGAGGTTATTGTAAACCAGACAGGGAGAATGTATCAACAAGAAGGAGCTTAATTAGGTTTGGAAGTAGCCTGGAGATAAAACTTCAGCTGCTCTGCAGCATGGTACTCTTGGAGTACTGTAAAAAACATACATGCTCACTGGGATATTATCCTGCTGACATAAAATGGAGGAGTATAAGGATCCATTTCTACAGTGAAAATGTTTTTAGGCATCTGTGTGAGGATAGGAGTGTCAGAAGTTTTGGACTACAAAGTAAATTCCTCTTTAAAATTTGAATGAGCCAATTACAGGGCCACCAAGAGGAGCTGCAAGTGACAAGTTGTAGGATTATCTCGACCAGTTGACCTATTGGTCTTGTGTCAGGAAATGTCATGGTTTTGTCACCATTCTTATTTTTTTGCTATCTAATCTAGAACATCCTATTCAGGCTCTGTCTGTACTAGAAGAAGTGGTTCTTAGTGATCAAGAAGCTCAAAGATGAACGCCACTAATTCTGGGGAGATGTTTCATTCCATATAGTGTTATTGCCTAAATACACACACACACACACACACACACACACACACACACACACACACACACACACACACACACACACTTGACTATAATGTAAATGAATGCAAACCCAGGCAATTGATCAAGGGAAACTTAAACAGTCTGACGTGTGTTACATTGACACTGTTTATACAAATTTCAGAGACAAAAGATATACATTGCAAAAGGCACAACACAAAACAGTGAATCAAGATTAGGAGAATTCTGGAATATCTCAGATGCATGCAACCATAAGCCATAGTACAATGTAAGCTTAAAACAGTTTGCAATATACTACAGAATTCTGGACAAACTGTAACAGGGAGACAAAGAAAAAGCCCCAAATAAGTACAGATTTTAAGTATTGTTCTGAAACTGAAATATCTGTCATTATTTAGTGACTACAATCCTCAATTATTTACTACAAAACCACAAATTTTACTAGGAACAGACCAGAAATAGGAGGCAAGAATCTAGACATTCTGCAAAATTCTGAACAGTTGAGAGAAATATCAACACTATTTCTAGAAATGCCAGACAATTACCTGAAGAGAACACAATAATGTTTTCAATGCTGTTTTGACACTGTAATTGGGGTATGGGAGGCAGAAATTACACTGATGCATGCATGCTTTATTTGATCTATACATAAAGCTGAGTCAATACAGTTGCTAATCTTAAGGGTTTACTTGGATAACATAAAGGTTACTGGTAGATTAGACTGGTGAGGAGAGACTAAGACACTGTCTATAGTGCCTGTGCACAGGTTGTCTGTTGTGAACTGCAGTATGGCCCACATCGCATTCCAAGATGTCTATAGTGCCTGTGCACAGGTTGTAGGTTGCAAACTGCAGTATGGCCCACACTATATTCCAAGATGTCTATAGTGCCTGTGCACAGGTTGTACAGTATGTTGTTAACTGCAGTATGGCCCACACCACATTCCAAGATGTCTATAGTGCCCGTGCACAGGTTGTATGTTGTGAACTGCAGTATGGCCCACACCACATTCCATGAGAGAGAAAGGAAGGGGTACAGTAAAGCACAGGTCTACAGGCCTATACTTCTTAACAGTGTTGTATGTACAAGACATTGGCTGAACAAAGACATTAATACCTTTTTTTCCCAGCCATCTTACCTTAGAAAAAAACTACTTACTTTGTTTTATTTATTTACTGATTTGCATTTGAAACTAGGAAGATTTGACTGAGCACCTTTACAATTTCATAATTAAAATAAATGTAAGATGTATATATAAAATTCTAAAAAGAACAATGTATATGTGTATAAATATTTGTCTGCCTGTATGTATATGTGTAAGAAATATAAGTACAGCTTGCCAATACACACACACACAAGATTGTATTTGCAAATCATAGACTAGTCAAGAAGAAATAAGAGAAAAAAACATTGAGGTTAGTGTTTATCCTAGTGTCTCACAATGGTTTGGTGTATATGATATAGATCACATGAGGAAGATGGTTACAGGCTGTCTGACTCAAACATGACTTGCACCACCCCTGCATATAACCCAAAAGGATGAATAGGAGGAAGGTGTGGGAACTTCTGGCTTCACTCTGGTGAGTGGAAAGAACTGCTCTCTCTGCAGTGTGGAAAATGTATCTATAATGTCTAATTCTTTTTAGGCTAAAGTGCTTAAGACTTTTTTTCATTTTCAGTTTTTTTCATCAGTTGGCAGACCTGATGCAAGAATAAATTAGAAATAAAGAAATGTCAACCAGGAATAAAATATCACATCATAATTTCTATAAGACATACAGCTTTACAAAATGCCTGCCAAACAAAAAGGACAGTGGACCTAATCATCTGCAGCAAGGAGAAAAAGAAAAATTTGTCTCTTACTCAACAAGAAGTTATGTAAGAACTTTAAAAAAATCAGTCAGAAGGTTAAGGTGTTGTTAGAAATAATAAATCTGAAATGGAAAGAGACATTTCTTTTTAAACAATCTGTCACTTTAATTACACTGCCAAGTAAAGGCAAGCGTACAGATCCAGAACTACTGAACATTGTTGAATAATATGTCATAATAAAATACCAATTAGAAGTGAATGGAAAAAAGTCATAATAATGATTCTTCACGTCGCAAACATTTTAGAAAAATATAAAAGTTCAGAGACATATCAGCTTCTTTTAGTAATCCTATCAAATAGTCTGTCCCAAAAAATGACAAAATAGTTACTAAAAATACAAATATAGTTTTAACAATCATTGCCTACAAGCAGTTCCCCACAAGAACTGTTATTAGTGGTGCATGGGGACATCAGAACCAGTATGTTACTGGACATGAAGGCAGAAGCTGGAGCAAATGTGCAGACACAGATGAGGAGGACAGCAAAAGTAAAAATGCTACTATGATTCAGAAATAGCTGAATCGATTATTAAAGGTGCCCACTGCAGCTGCAGTACAACCGTTAGTGGAGCCATAGTAGGAAACAGTTATTGGTCCTCTCATTGGATATGCACACACACACACGCACACACACACACACACACACACACACACACACACAGACACACACACACACACGCACACACAGACACACACACGCGCGCGCGCACACACACATACACACACACACATGCTATAAAATGAGGTAAATGAGCTGTGAATATATATGTGTGTGTGTGTGTGTGTGTGTGTGTGTGTGTGTGTGTGTGTGTGTGTGTGTGCGTGTGTGTGCGTGTGTGTTTGCATGTATTTATCTCAAATACAGACATGATAAATGGGTGTGATAAAAACATTTACCAATGCAAGAGTGCAAGATATTTTATATATCACCACACTACCCCTGCCATCAAGTATCTGTCACCACACTGCCTAAATCCATAGCTGAATTATGAGATTAATAATTACAGATCACATAACTTTGGAAAATAAATTGCATTAGAAACAGATACATCAAGTTTTAAAACTTGCTGCATTTGCCATAAAAACATTTTTTTTACAGGAGCTTCTCTTCTTTGTATCCCCTGTGTGGTGGATAGCACCCACACCTCTGTAACTTAAATATACCAACTCTAAGATCACAGTACTTCCTTAGACATAGCATGTGCTGCCCATTTTCACATAAACAAACTCTCTCTTTCTCTTCTGAGGATCTCAGCTCTGGTTCTGATCACTTTAGCAAGCACCCCCCTCTAATCATGCTATTAACAAATTATCTTCAGCCGACTCACATCATCAGTAACCAGACCTCACTGTAATTAAGAAACTAAACCTTGCACTGCCAAAACAATTGTAAGTTCAACCTTAGCACTAGAAACCAGCAATAACCGTACAAGCACAAAATATTCACCCACTAAAAATTGTTTATCTAAGCAGTTGTTAGCTGGGTAAGTGAATTGTTCTAAATGGCCCCTTTTTAGGTATAATCCAGATAAGAGGCATATAAAAATTTATACAACACCAGAAACAAAACAAGGACAACTATATACAGATAATAAACAACTAAATGAAAATTTTGCAAGAAAAATATTTACAAGGGTGGCATGTGAGAAAAATATTTGCATTTCTATGAGATTTTGAAATATGATGAGCGGAGCAGTACACCAATGGCTATAACAGAGATGAGAAGGAAGAGGGAAAAGGCAGATAAAAAAAGTAAACTAATACCAAAATGAGGCTACTTTTGAAAGAAAAGGAAAAAAATATATTGGTATTAGAGAGAAAAACCAAGGCAGTCAGTTAAATATGAAAGGTGTTCAACTAAGGCTTTTCTAAATAGGATTAAGGTAGAAATATGATGTCAGTGTAATGTCAGGGGTAAAAGAGTTCCATCCCATAGCTATAAGTTTACTAAAAGCGGTTTAATTAATTACAGAGTAAAGGTTTTCTTTGAAGCTTTGAATGGAAATAAGTCCATTGAGTTGAACTTTAATTAATTCCGTTTGAGATTTTTAAAATCATTTGGAAACATTAATTTAATTATCAGCAGACTCTGCAAAACTAAGAATAGAAAAATATTATAATCACTGGGGAGTATCAAAGACCATTTTTGTGCATATTTACAATAGGCTTTCCTGTTATTAATCCAATGGAAATTATATTAAAAGTTCTGCACTGAAACCAGTAAAATACAACCCCCGGATTTACTATTCTTCCGTGCAGGACTAGCTTAGTCCTGCACAGAAGCGGCCGTATAGCAGCAGGGCGGCAGCACACGATGCATATTAATGAAGGCATGCTGTCTGAGCTCCTAATCTTACATGGAGCATGTAAGAGTGCAGATGGAGTGTCTCTAACCAGAGCTTTCAGAATATAGGTTCATAAGTTCATAGGTAGGTACTAGGCTATTGGCTCTGGGGCCTATAAAAGCCCAGCCAAAAAGGTACCCTTGCTTTTGCCACCCAAGAAAATTATTTTCCTGTGCCTCTGTCGAGCAGAGCCACAGAGATGATCCCCAGGGTGAATTTCCTATTTCCCATCCATTCATCAAAGTGCTAATAAGGAGCTTTGTTTGATATAGATAGATAGTTTATTCCAGAGTATGGGAAGTCTCTGGGACAGGCATCTATCTCTCCGGCATGTTCTGTTTATTGTGGCGACAAGGTTTAGGTCCCTAGAGCTTGTAGCTCGGAGGGATTGGGATTTTTTTAAGTGGAGCATATCCAACAGCTCTGGGTTTGACATAGCTTTGTATGTTAGGCAGAGATCACCTCTGAGTAGGCGATATGCAACTGAGTAAAGCTGGAGTTTTTTGAGATGGTCTGCATAGGGCATCTGTTTGAGGCCGGTAATCCTCTTTGTGAGGTATTTCTGTGGCCTTTCCAGTTGTTGTACATGTCTTGTGAGGTACATACCAAAAGGGGCGTTGTACTCTATAATGGGTCTAATGAGTGATGAGTACAGGGGAACAATGACCTCTTTTTTCTGGATGAGAAACATTTTGTGATGAGTTGTGCCATGTAGAAGGATTTCCTGACTACTGTGGTGATGTGATTATCAAAGGAGAGACTACTGTCCACCTGTGTCCCAAGGTCTCTTATCACACTTTCGATGTTAGGTATACTACCGCCTATGTTGTATTTCATGGGTACAGACTTTCTACCAAAGGGGATGACAATGCACTTTTTGACATTGAGCTTGAGGCCATGGCTTTGACACAGGCATCTGTCTCAGTGAGGCCCTTTTGTAGGATGTCCACATTGTTAGGAGTTTCGATTATGGCTCCTAGTTTGCCGTCACCTGTGAAGTTCGTTAGCCAAAGACCTTCTGTGTTAGCCTGTACTTCAGAGAAGTAGATACCAAACAGGAGAGGACCCAGGACTGAACCCAGTGGTACTTCACTTGTCACTGGTCTGAAGTCGGATTTGGAGTCTGCTACTTTCACAGTGTGAGTTCTGCCAGTGAGCCAGTTGGCAACCCATCTTGTGACATATGGATTTATACCTAGTTTAGTGAGTTTATCTATAATTTCAGAGTGGGGGATGGTGTCAAAAGCCTTGGCAAGATCTAGATAGGCTGTGTGAATCACCTTACTCTTGTCTATAGCTTTGGTGACTGCTTCAAAGCAGAGTTAGCTTCAAAATGTTTTAACCACACCCCCCCAATGAAGAACAGCAGAAAGGCCAAAGAAATGAGCGAGACCACTCATAGGTGTCTGCATATCCCCAGAAACATTCCTCCACATGTACAACAGCAAGTAAATACAAATAAAATTAACAAACCGTCCTTTTTTTAAATTAAAAATCAGATTAAAGCTAACCGTAGGTGGGTGGGTGTGCCCATTAGTTAGCTACGGTTAATGCAGCTTAAATGGCTGAAGAGGACAACAAGGAAGATATATGCAAATGAAGCAGTAAAACAATAATGTAGTTGGCAGAGCATTTGCCTTATGAGCAGGCATTCACGGTTTGAGTCTCACTGCAGCATATTCCATTTTCCATGGCAAATCACGTTATGACCAATATTTTTGCTGCATAACCCACTAAATAACATATAGTTTTAAACTAGAGTACTGCATTAAATGCAAATGTGAGGTGTCAGTGTCATAATGTTGCAAAGTCTCCAGATAAGCACATGTGCCCTATACAGTATATGTACACAGGAATCATGGATACAAATGGAAGGCAAAATGTGTAATGAATGACAACTCCATACAGCCTCTAAATCCACCAACTTCCCAAGAACCATGAGATATAACTGTCCAAATCAGTGTAATTGTAAGCAGGAGTAAGCACTAGTAAGCAAGTGTAAACACCAATAAGCAGTAGTAAGCATATTTAAGCACTAGTAAGCGAGTTTAAGCCCGTTTGTGCGGGGGTAAGCAATGCGCACACAGGTTAAGCAATTTTGAAGCTAACTCTCTGTAAGCATATGTAACTGGAGTTTAGCATTGCTTACCCTCGCGCAAACCCACGCAAACCCACTTACAACTGCTCAAAAGTGCCTTAATCACTCTGTATCCAATGGTCCTTGTTCTGCCCACCAACAAAATAAACAGCTTTGCAGGTCTTGAACACAGGACCCTATACACTATAGTCACAGTAGTTAACCACCAAGCCATTACAGCTGTACAAAAGAATGAGGTATCACCAAACAAGTCCTCACTATAGTAAAATCAAACTGAACTTGTGAAAGGAATCAGTATACAGTCATATGTTCCATAACCCACTACATAACATAAATATGTGAACTGGAGTACAGCAGTGAGCCCAGAAGTGAGGTATAATTGTAACAGAGTGTTGAAGTCCCCAATAAAACAAAAGGACCCCATACAGTGTACGTACACATGAATCATGGATACCAGGCAGATATATAAGATGTAATGAATAAGAAATAAATGCCAAAAAGAAAATATAATGCAAAGTCTAATGTAAGTAACACTAAGCATTGCACAGGCCAGCTTATGAGGAGTAAGCAATGTGTAGGCCAGCAAACTCATTGTGCCCAGTGGTATACCCATTTAAACAATGCCAACCTTAGGTAAGCAGATTTGCCTATAGCCTAGCCTTTCAAAACTGGCCAGTCATGGTAAAGTGCAGGAAATCAGCCCTACTTAAACCCAACAGGCAGGAATATATCTCATAACCGGTTGTAGCTTCCACTTGCAGGTACCATGTCAGGAAGGGGAGAGGGAGTGTGCCTTTGGGTGCAGTGCTGGTGCATCCAGGAGTCTAGATTCATGACAGGACTCCTTGTCAAAGACCATGAGCAGACATGGCTGCAGGGCCAGTACCAAGGTTTCCAATATAAGGTGGAAGCCTGGGGCTCTCGCCAGTGACCTCACCAGTGCCACTGGCATACCGCAAACAGGTCAGGCATCACTATGCCGACCTGAAGTGGTGTAAGGGGGACCTCTTGGAGCAGTGGATCCAAGAGGCTAGAATGGCAGGGGATGTCCCAGCTGTGTGTAAGTATCACTCCAGTATGTGTGTAATAATAGCCAGCTCATGCATATCATGGATAGGTATGGCTAAATATTCCTCTTATGTCTTCCACAGCTGCAAGTGAGCAGGCCACGAACCAGGAGGCCCATGGAAGTTACCTGGAGAGGTTGCTATGCGAAGCAGATCAGTAATACTCTTGCATGTACTGTCACAGGAAATAAATCTAAAAGTATTAGTACATTAACTGCCTGTATAAAACCTGTATTGTTTAAGGCAAGTACTGCATACACCGGAAAATATGGCAGGAAGAGTCTCATATAGTTTGTATGTAAATAAAAGCATAATAGCCTGACAATAAAGGTCTAACTGCTGGACTGCATGTGTATACTCTGGTATCATATGGTAATGTAGATTTGCAATCATGTAATAGTACTGTTGTATTAAGCACTGTTATCCACACTGTGCACCATAAATAGAATGTGTAGGAATGCCTGTGTATGACTGCTGTAATCCTCAGAGGCCATTTAGTACAAGTGAGAGACACATAGACAGAAAACAGGGAAAAGGCCGACAACAAAACCTGAATCGCACATGCAACTGAGACGTGAACATTTGTATTTTTAGCACACACAGCCATGGTTCGAATCCTGGCAGTGGTAGTAGTCTGCATACAGAATCATACCTTACAACTGTATAGATATGTCCAGAATGTCCAGTAAAGTGGCCCATATCTATTACCTGTTAACCTGACCCCCTTGGAAATGAGTGGGATGATCCCAGATGTATAGGCAGCAAACAGGAAATACAACTGATTGACACACATCTATGAGAACAAAGCAGGCACACTAGCAACTCTCCAAAACCTTATGAGAGTAAGAAGCCACTTATGTCCCATTTACACCCCCATGTTGCCAAGCTGTGGCCAGAGTGTGTACATTAACAGTGTGAGATATATATGCATAATATTAATGTGGAGTCTGGTACTGTGTGTGGCAAAATTCAGGTAGTGCTAACAAACATTTCTCCTACAGGTCTGTCAGATACCAACACTGTGCCCAGAAATACACTGTACTGTACTGGTACTGTTTACTTTGGTATTGTATGGCATTGTGACTGATACAGTTGCTCTGAATAATAAGGTATTACTCATCACTGTCACCCACACTGCCTTACAAAATATAACTGTCTAGGAAATCCTGCATAAAAGTGTTATAATACAAGGTCAGAATGCAAAACCACAGGAGAATTATAAGACAGAAAGCAGATAGATATACAGCAATATCTATATAGCACACACAACTCTGATAGACAGTGTTTAAGTTGTAGCAGACACAACCATGGTCTGAATCCTGGGAGTGGAAGTAGGCTGCATACAGAATCATACCCCACAGCTGTACAGATAAGACCAGAATGTCCAGTATATGGGCCCATATCTGCTGCCTGTCCCCCTGGGAAGTCTATGGGATGATACCAGATGTTTAGGCAGCAAACAGGGAATACAACTGATTGTCACACATCTATGATAACAAATCTGTCTAGTAACTCCCAAAACTGTTATGAGAGTAATAAGCCAAGTATGTCCTATCTACACCCCCATGTTATCATGCTGTGACCAGAGTGTTTAAAGTAACAGAGTGAGATGTATGTGCATAATACTAATGTGTAATCTGGAACTTCGTGTGGCAACATTCAGGTAGTTCTAACAAACATTGCTCTCACAGGTACGAATACGAGCACTGTGCCGAGAAATAAAAACCTTGATACCCTGTACTGGTACTGTTTACTCTGGTATTGTATGGAATTGTGAGTGTTGCAGTTGCTCTGAATAATAAAGTATCACTGATCACTGTCACCCACACTGTGCTACATAATATAACTGTGTAGGAAAGCATGTATATGTGAGTGGTAAGTCACTAAAGATTGAAGAGGGCAATAGTCTAGATATGTCCCGGTACATCTGTATGTGGTCAAGACATGGCCAGAGTCTGTACAGAAAGAGTTGGACAGCTATGTGCACAACATCAACCCAGAATCAGGGAGTATGTGTAGAAACAGTTAGTTAGTGTTAACAAACATTCCCTCCACAGGTATACCAGGTAAGAGGTGTATTCTGCAGGTAAAACCAGTTCATGTATAATGATGACAACAGCCATATCACTGTCCAAACTAAGGCTACAGGGTAGTGCAATAATACATGTAAGGTACAGATAACAGCACTGACTAGGAAAGTAATGTGAATTACAGGAATATACTAGTTAATTGACATCCCCCCCATATCTCCAACAATAAATTACATACCTACCTAAACCGGTATGTAATAACTCCACTCTTCTGATTATGTCCTATTTGATGATATAGATTTAAATTTGTTTCCATGCATGTGCTATATTGAATTATTCCAACATTGGTGGCATGGTAGCATCAATGTACCTGCATGCTGTTGTTATTACCACTGTGGTCCCAAAATATGCATGTGTTCCATTTGCTATGCAAATGTTTCGTATCTGGTATTTGCGTTAATGGGAATATCTATGCATGCTGTTATACCTAACCCTGGAATGTGTTGACTATTACTAACCCACATATGATGATAAACTCTAAACACTATAGCACATTTGGGAAGTCCAGTCCCAGGGGCCCACCTGTCCCACCTCAGCTGGCCATGGCACCGGGCACCAGCAAATCTGGGGCCCAACCTGGGACCTCCTTGTCTGTTGGTCCTGCACCACCTTTAGGTGAAACCATTTCAGGAGAGGAGGCTTGTCTGCCCCCGGGAGTGGGCGCAGACAGGAACCTGTCACCCATCACCAGGTCTGGGTCATGGTGTGTAGCGAGCTCTGCAGGGAGGTCAGAGATCTGCTAAGCCAGCTTGAGGACCATGTGTCACAGCTAGAGGGTTGGCCTGGCTCTGCAACTCAGTCCCCAGCACAGCCACCTTCGGGGCTGTGAAGGTGCAGTGGTGAGTGCCCATGAGTGGGGATCTCAGTCCCACTATTTCCACTGGGGGCTCATGGGCTTCTGATTTCCCAACACCCCTCCCCATCAAGGTGTTTACCCCCCCACATGTGTCATATACTGTCCCTGTATGTGTCTTGTTTGTCTTGTCTGTTAACCTACCCAACCTACCGCCTCTATTATACCTACTATCCCTTCCCAACATCCCACTCTCACCTGAAAAAAAAGGGCAATCTGTTCCCCAAAAAAATCTCTCCCCTGCATGGCTGTACATTTCCCATGTAAATCAAAAGAAAATGAGCTTAAGGAAACACTCGACCAAAATAAACGTAAAATACAGTTTTAATAGTGTAAGCGCAAACTTTCGGAGGGCACAATGTCTCTCCTTCCTCAGACAACAAATAAATGAATAAAAATTCAAAATCAACCAAGGTTAAATAACCAACCAATAAATTAACTAATCAACTAATGTTAAAAACATACACTCAGTTTCATTAAAATTGACAACAGCGTTAAAACTAAGATGCCCTACTACATTCTGAACAACATAACATACTGAATCAATGTAAAGTAATTCAATTTAAACTTCTCTCGAACCTACTTAAGTATTTTAAAATAAAATAAATAATGAAAAATCATTTAATTTACTTAAAAGTTCTCAAAAGTTGTTAATTTTAATGAAACTAACTGGGTGTATGTTTTTAACATTAGTTGATTAGTTAATTTATTGGTTGGTTATTTAACCTTGGTTGATTTTGAATTTTTATTCATTTATTTGTTGTCTGAGGAAGGAGAGACATTGTGCCCTCCGAAAGCGTGCGCTTACACTATTAAAACAGTATTTTACGTTTATTTTGGTTGAGTGTTTCCTTAAGCTCATTTTCCTTTGATTTACATAGTTTCTGCTTTGTGCGTTTTGGATTTCTTTGTTTGTGGTTGGCACAATGAGCGTTTTGGAAGCATCTCCCCAAAGTTCTTTGTTTTCACAAGAAGAGCGCAACGGCGATAATTTCGTTAACAACCGGTTAGTCAGTGATGAGGCGAATGTCGAGAACAACTTAACGGCCCTTTTAAACTTGGTAATGGATCGTTTGGACACTCTAACACAGCGTATGAATGCCTTACAAATGCCTGGAGGCAATTTTAGTGGCGGTACTTTAGGAAACCAGTTTTCCGGTTCTACATCTACTTCAATTCCATTGGGGCAGCAAATGCCTTCAGCCACTATTACAAGCCCACGTCCTAATAGGAACAACAACAACAGCGGGCTGAGTGGTAACTTGCCCAGTACTCAGATTGGCCAAGGCGTTTCTACTTGGAGTATGAATGTAGGAGTGCAACGCTCGGAACCTGAACAACTAGCTGCTTCCTCAATGCCTACTATCGGAGGTTTTTTTAAGTAACAACAATTTTTTCAGTAATGGAATTGCAAACGCGAATGGGTTATAACCACCAGTTGACCTTGACCAAACTGTAAATAACATTACCCAGCTTATTAGTAGTTTTGACCAGAAGTTGTTCAAGTGCAGGAAGCTGCAACTTGAAATTTCTTATTTGCAACAATGCTTGGTTAAAAAAGTGGTCCCAAAGGGGCTTAGACAGTGGCGGTTCCCTGTTGGACTGCTTGAAGGATCACAGTTTCACAATGACCTCCTCTTAATGTTTGATAGACAAGGTTTTGAATTTATTAATTTGTTAGTGGCACAGTATAAAAAGGAGGTTGACATCTTACAAGTTGATTTGGAGTCTCTTGAACAGGAAATTAAGAGTAACAACAACTTTTTGAGATACAAATATGAATATTCTCGTATTTTTACCAGTATCGAGGCCACTATGAACAAACTTGTTTGTGCTAAGAGGAAAAAGATTGAAAGGGATATTCGTGACTACAGTAATAGTAAGGCCTATCCCCGCCCTCCTTTAATTTTTAAGAATGAGAATACAGAGGTTAATGATAATTTTAACACACAACCACTGAATCAACCAATTCAACAAGGGGTTGAGGTTAGCACTCAGGATGAAGAGCAGCAAGTGCTTCGGCGGAGTGAAAGACTATTGAATAGCACTAACAATCATCCTAATAATGTGGCCATTAATGACCAGCAGATTGCATCTTTGTCAAATTCTGGAGGCCAGTACAACTCAATGCAGCAGGGTTTTCCCAGGGGCAACAAAACCAGGCAGACGAACACGAGAGCGAGGAACAACTACGGCAATTCCAGGAACAGGACAGGAGGAACCCAAGGAGGAGATGAAATGTTTTTTCTCTGACCCACAGATAATAGTAGATTCTAAAGGTGACTTTAAAATCTATAATTATACTAGTTTTGAGGTTAGTCTGGACATGGCTGAGCTTTTTTCAAGGGGTTTGTCTTTTGTCCCTGATTCTCATTTTGATGTAGTCAAGACTATCATTGACCTTAAACTTTTTGTGAGGAAATTGAATTTGGATATTTTGATGCATGACAAATGTTTTACAGCGAACAAATTCAAAACCCCTAGTGTATTTAACCCTCCCTCACATGAGTCTTTGCGTTTATTTGAGAGAATGTGTGAATCTGAGTTTAGAGCTTTAGTAGCAAATAAAAATAAAAATTATTTGCACAAGCAGGTTTTAAACATTACAAAGTTCCAGCGGGAGTTCATTAAATTGTTGCAGAACTCCCAAATTAGGGTTATGAAGCCCGACAAAGGGGGTGGTCTTGTACTTATGGATCATTTTTTGTATGCCAATAAAATGTTCAACCATCTGGACACCGATTTTTGCACATTAGTATCAATTGAAGTGAATCAAGCCTATTCTAAGATTCAAAGCATTATAGAAGATCTGTTCCTCGAAAGAGTTATTGATATTGAAGTTTATCAGTATTTGACAGTGGTGGCTCTTAAGCTCCCTGTCCTTTTTGGCATTCCTAAGATCCATAAATCTATTCTGGACCCCCCCCCCCTTTCGACCGATTGTCGACGGGCATGGTTCCATCACATATGCATGTGCAAAGTTGATTGATACTATTCTGAAACCTTTGCTTGACCATGAGTCTCAGATTTGCAAAGACTCTTGGAGTTTTCTTCAAGACATTGGGAAAATTCCCTTTTGTGAGGAATGGTGGTTTTTAACCATTGATATTAAAGATCTATACACTGTTATTCCCCGGTGTCTTGGTATTCAATGGGTTGGTGAATTTCTTCGAAATAGGAATATCAGTGATAACACTATTTATTTAGTAGAAACCTTGCTGGAAAATGTTTTGAACTTCAATTTCATGTTGTTTGATGGCAACATTTTTTTACAGAAATCAGGGGTGGCAATGGGTTCACCTTGTGGTGGCAGTTTTGCCAACTGTGTGTTGGCTTATTGGGAGAAAACCCATTTGTTCACCAATGCTTTTTTTAAGGAATGTGTCACCTGGTACACAAGATGCCAGGACGACATGTTCCTTTTATAGAAGGGTTCACCGTCTCGTGTTCCGTCCTTTATTGCTTGTATCTCTAACATGACAGATTTTTTAGAGTTCACTTATAACTTGGAAGAATGGCACATTAATTTTTTGGACATTCTTTTAATTAAGGATTCCATTAATAAGAGATTTAAGAGTGTTATTTTCAAGAAACCTACCTATTCAAACGCGTTTCTCCATTTCACCAGTTGCCACCCTAACCATCAGAAGAAAGCCGTTGTGAAGGGTCAGATGGTTAGGGCGGCTAGGATGATTTCGGATGAAAATGATTTTTTGATTGAGTGCGAGCGTTTAAATGTCATGTTTGAGAACAGAGGGTACCCTCCCTTGTTTGTATTAGACATTAAGTCTGAAGTTATTAACAAAAGGTGTTCTGGCTATTACAAACCAATCTTGGCTGGGGGTATCAGTATTTATAATGGTGACGGGGTTCTGCCCAAAAAAGTTTTGATCAACAACAGTAACACTGGTGTACCCTTTGCCACTAGATTTTTATGTACATTCAGCTAGGACCATATGGACATTAAGAAGGTCCTTGAGAAGAACTGGCCACTTATTATTGATAATCCTCTCCTTCATAGTAAATTTGGCGATGGTCCAAAAATTACATTTAGCAGAGGTCAAAATTTGAAATTATTGTTGGAGGCCAAGCCTAAGGTCATAGGTTCCCGCAATGCTGGTATGAGCAAGTGTGGTGCATGTAGGCAATGTAGGTACGTGTGTACTGACCCAAGAGTGAAGTTGAGGGACCAGCTATATAACGTGAAGGGGAAATTTAATTGCGAGACCAGGAGTGTTGTTTATGGCATTATTTGTCAGAGCTGTACAGCATTTTACATTGGTAAGACCAAAAGGAAGCTTAAGCAGTGTATTTACAAACATGTTTACGCCATAAATAGATGTGATTTTAACAATGCCCTGGCCAAGCATATTAATGAGTTCCCGGACCACCACTTCAAGTTCACAGTTTTGACGAAAATTGATTTTGATATTAGAGGTGGCCCATGGCAGAGTCAACTTGAAGTTTGTGAGCTTTTTTGGCAGATCCGTACGGTTGCCTACATGCACCCTGGTCTTAATGATCATGTATCTATTAGTTGCATTCTTAAAAAGCTTTCTTTGAACAGATAATAGTGTTGGCATTATTTATATTATTGAACTTTTAAATAAATTAAATTAAATGATTTTTTATTATTTATTTTATTTTAAAATACTTAAGTAGGTTCGAGAGAAGTTTAAATTGAATTACTTTACATTGATTCAGTATGTTATGTTGTTCAGAATGTAGTAGGGCATCTTAGTTTTAACGCTGTTGTCAATTTTAATGAAACTAACTGGGTGTATGTTTTTAACATTAGTTGATTAGTTCATTTATTGGTTGGTTATTTAACCTTGGTTGATTTTGAATTTTTATTCATTTATTTGATGTCTGAGGAAGGAGAGACATTGTGCCCTCCGAAAGCGTGCGCTTACACTATTAAAACTGTATTTTACATTTATTTTGGTCGAGTGCTTCCTTAAGCTCATTTTCCTTTGATTTACATAGTTTGTGCTTTGTGCGTTTTGGATTTCTCTGTACATTTCACACACGTGTTCACTGAACACATGTAATCTAGACTAATTGGCATCACAACATATTATTGTTGTCCTCACCCCTCTCTCAATGGTAAGAATGTCCAAATCAACCTCCAAATTCAGTGTATATGCACAGCTGTTGCTGTAGAAGAAATGGGCAGCTATGGACCTTCCCTACACCCTTCCTGCACATCCCTAGCTATTTTCTCTACTGTCTTTCCCTCTTTGGGCCCCTTTTTCACCACTTTCCTATCAGCCCTTTTTTCTTTTCTTTTAAAGAAATTAGCACTGGGGTAAGCAGGAGTAAGCACTTTTAAGCAGCAGTAGGCAGGTTTAAGCTTGTTTCCATGGGGGTAAGCAATGCCTATACAGGTTAAGCAAATTAGAAGCTAACTGAGTATAAGAAACTGCAACTGGAAGTTAGCAGTGCTTATCTCCACGCAAACCCGCTTACAGCTGCTTAAAAGTGCCTTAATCACTCTGTATCCATTGGCTCTTGTTCTGTCCAGCAACAAAATACACAGCATTTGCAAGGCTCAAACCCAGGACCCTGCACACCAGAGCCAAAGTGATTTCCCACTAAGCCATGTCACATATACATAACCCTGATGTTTTCACAAATATATCATCATGCCCAGGTATTCAACAGTACAGGAAATGTATTTAACCATGTAGATGTACGTCTGTGTGCTAAATAGATATATATACATATCTATATATATGTAGATATGTATATATATATATATATATATATATATATATATATATATATATATATATATACAAACAAGCATACATAGCATACATATGCATACGTCTATAGATATATATGTCTACATCCATATGTCTATATATATATATATATATATATATATATATATATATATATATATATATATATATATGTCTATATATATATATATATATATATATATATATATATATATATAATATATGTAAGCAGATATATATATATATATATATATATATATATATATATATTATATACAGACATACATTTGTAGATAAAAATGGGAACACAACAAAAACATATATGTCCACATGCACTGTTAATGGGGTTGAGGGGGCCCAAACAACATTCTTCTTGTATGAATAGGTATCCCCCCCCCCACAGCCAAACACATCTGCCCTGCAATACACTACCAACTGTTGCAGATCCCAAAACCAGGACCTGTCACAACATGGGCACAAGATGTTAACAGTACTCCATCCCACCTGCATGATGTCAGGCCGGTATCAGTAACATATCATGCAGTGCAGACTGGCTACCATAGGAAATGTGCAATGTGGAAGCAATCAACATCCCTAGGATACATATACACAGGCACATATATGCAGATACAGATATACACACACACACACACACACACACTTATATATATATATATATATAGCTGTGTATATATATATATATATATATATAGCTGTATATGTATATATATGTATGTATATATATATATATATATATATATATATATATATATATATATATATATATATATATATATATATATACACATACACATATCTAGATAGATATATATGTAACTACACATACACACACAGAGATATGTTTAGGAAGATACATATGTAGAAGGTGCACACAATGCAGAACAGCCGCTATGTCTACAGTTACCACTTTACCAACTGATCACTGTATGAGCCACCCATACAAATGACAATCGTTGCCTGCAACATATACCCACAGAGACATCAAAGGATATAACACCACACACAGGTTTGTATACATGGGAAAGCTTTATTTGTGTACCATTACAGTTGTATATGCAATTGCTCCCTGTTAACATAGTAGTTCCACAAGGCTCCATATTAGGGCCCCCTACTGTTTCCATCTTCACAAATCAACTCCATAAATCCACATCTCTCACCTCTGTCATCCAATATGCAGATGACTCCACCCTATGTACCGCCCGCTCTCTGACACAACTACAGGCTATAACTCAACAATCCTTCCTAGATGTAGAATCCTGGCTAACTAACACTAACCTCATATTGAACCCAAACAAGACCAAACTCATGCTCTTTCTTCCCACCAAAACACCCAATCCCTCAGCCACTTTTCAAATCCACTCCTCCAACAACACAATCATAAACACCAGTTCACATACCAAATTAGTAGGTGTCACAATTGATAGCAAATTAAAATTCGACTTACACCTCTCTCAAACCATTAAAAAAACACACATCAAACTAGGCTCTCTTTACCAAATTAATCGTTTCCTAACTAGCCATTCTAGACTAAGCATCACCAGGACTCATCTCTTATGTACTGTTCTCTATGCTTCTCCCATCTTCACAAACCTTAACAAAACTGACCTTACCAAATTTGAATCAGCCTACAATAAAATAGCCAAGTTTGCTACTAGCTCCCCATATAGGTCCCACCACTGCTCTGCCCTACAACAAATAAATTGGTTAGAATTCCCACAACTAACCTATACCCAACTTGTCTTTACTCACCAACTAATATACCAGCCAAACAGAACGCTAGCCCTACAACACTTACTCAAACCATATACCAACACTCAGCAACTCCGATCCTCATACAAAACACTCCTCCAAGTATCCAAAAGCAACAACAAAGCTGGGGACACCCTCTACTCCCACCACATTTCTAAACTTTGGAACTCAATCCCTCAACACATCCTAAATGCTACCAACCTACACCAATTCAAAACTCTGCTCAACGACCACCTCACTAACAACTGGCTCTGCTGCTGCACCAAGCCAGGCTAATACCACATAAGCCCACATCAAATTTCAGCCTCCAAATTTTATAGTCTCTATGTATACCCCACTTCCACTTGTTAACACCACCCATCAGCGACCTACAATAAGAGTATAATTTGATAATTTTAGCTTTTTTGTAAGGGTATACATATGTACACATATTAAAGTATACTCAAATGATCAACTAAAGATGGACCCCTGCCCTCAAAAAAAAAAAAAAAAAAAATATATATATATATATATATATATATATATATATATATATATATAGGGTTCCTATTACGAGAGCGAAGATTCCTTCAGGCGAATATGAAGACGTCGACCCGTATTGCACGAAGTATGTAAACTGCGAAAGTTCAAAACTGCGAAGTTCGAAATGTCGATTTGTTTTAGTTGGCCCGTCTGCGGTATAGCTGTGTAAGGTAAGTGTGCGATAGATGGGAATTTAGTGTTAGGATTTGGGTTAAGGTAAGTGCATAGATAGGTAATGTATGTAAGAGTTAGTGTAGTGTTAGAAGTAAGTGTTTTTTAAATGTATGTATGTGTTTTATTTATTTTGTTTGGGTGTATGTGTGTGGGGGAAGTGTGCAGTAGTTACGGACCTTAGGGTTAGAGAGGGGTTAAGGATAGTGCATAGTTAGTTGTGTACATGGGGCTTAGTATAGTGTTGGAGGTAGGGTTTTTTTTAAATGTATGTATGTGTTTTATTTATTTTGATTGGGTGTATGTGTGTAGGGGAAGTGTGCAATAGTTACGGACCTTAGGGTTAGGGAGGGGTTAAGGAGAGTGCATAGATAGTTGTGTTTGTGTGGTTTAGTGTAGTGTTGGAGGTAGGGTTTTGGTGTTTTAGTTTAGGTTAGAAGTAGGGTTTGGTTAGTGTATGTATGTGGTTTATTTATTTTGTTTGGGTAGGTAATATGTAGTGGGTGGTGGGGTTGGCCAACTATGACAGATCGATATATTTTTTTTCACTGTTTAGTGCATTCAGGATTTTCACGGTTCGGAGTATAGGGGTTGATGTTCTGGTATTCGCGCATAGGGTTTTTCGCTTTGGTAATATAGACCCATATACATATACATATAGAGATATATATATATATATATATATATATATATATATATATATATATATATATAACTTTACTATATTGCAATAACTTTCTCCTTTTCACTAAGTGCCTATTGTATATTGTACTTTCTTTATTGTCTCTAGATATTTCTGTAAAATTTTATGTAAAACCAACACTGTAACTTGTCAATGTTGTTCTTGTTTTATTGGAACTTTTCTCCCTGGGCCTCTGCTGAAAATGGGCTCACACCCAGACGGACTATCCCGGTCAACAAATGTAAAATAAAATAAATAAATAAATAAAGGAATAAATAAATGTCATATAGCTGTTTAGACACCAATATCCATATAAACAGAGTAATATAACTGTGAAGTAGTTTTACTAATACAGTAGTCTGGAAAGGTTTGTATATGTTGCTGTCCAGGCCGAGGCCTTCAAGTAGTACAAAAGTAAAGACAGACTGGGCCACAGTATACCAAACAATCAACAGTAAGTAATGCAGATGTATAGTCCAGCAGCCTCTATATACACTCTGTACACAATCCCTAGGGGATAAAAACCTCAGTTGACACAATGGGATGTATCTGTTACATAACAAGGCATAACTGACACCATCACAATCACACTGACAAACAGAACAGTCTGTCTGGCAGGAGGCAGTAGGCCTGCATTTACCCAAGGTGAATTGTATGGTAATGTACATCCAGATACCTTAAGGCAACTTACTCTTGATACCCCCACATGTTGTAACAGCCTAGGTTAGTTATGGTGCATCCCTCCCGTAGACTCAATAATACAGGGCCATGATCCGATGACCCTGTACACTATTGCCACAACACTTAACCACGACACCATGACCATTGTAAAGACAGCTATTGTTTTACCAATATAGCTATCAATACACATATTGTGTAGTATTGAACAATTGTCTTTACTTGCTAAATTGTGTAGTTCTTGTTATTAATATGACTGTTGCATCACATATGTTGTTTTATCATAATGTACACATAGCAGGTACATACAGTGAGATACTTCTGGGAGGGTATACACAACTGTGAGGTTTACACATGACAAGAATATGGTTATATACATATAATAGGTCTACATGTACATACACATGTATACTTATACATATGTCTGTATACACATCTGTATAGTGCTACATATATATGGTCATGTGTACATCTCTTCGTATGTACACACAAACACACACACATATATATTTATATATAAATATATATATATATATATATATATATATATATATATATATATATATATATATATATATATATATATATATATATATATATATATATATATATATATATATATAATGTATATATATATATATATATATATATACATATATGTATATATAGATATACGTATATTATATATAGATAGATGTATATATAGCTATATATGTATGCACATCCTATGTGTACAGATATGCCTAGTTATGTTGGTATATATGTAGATATCTATAACTATATGTGCATACATATCTATTCTGATATACCTACTACTGTCAATATATATGTAGATATCCATACGTATATGTGCATATGCATCCCTATCTGTATATGTGTAGACATATATTGCTCTGTATATGTATATATCTGAGTGTTTATATGTATATCTATGTACATATACATATCCATCTATGTATGTTGATATGTATATGTGTATATATCTGTACAGATATCTGGATAATTATATATACATATATTTTCACCATATGTCCTGAACATGAAGTGTAGCCCTACCTCAGCCTCTATAGTCCCAACTTCATAGTGCAAGGGGATGTCAGGTATGTATAGCAAGTATATTTGTAGACTATTTGTACTGTAATAGGGATTGTTTTGACAGACCTGGTGTGTGTGGGAGGTCACGTCTGCTTTTAACATGTGCGCCACTGGCTACTGACAGACATCCTAAGGACATCATAGTACAGTACCACTGCTAGCACGTAATGCTCCTATGGACTACAGCAGAGACATTGGCCAATATATGTGGACAGACTGACACACTCTGGACAGTCCAGAGGTATACACAGAACCCCTTAGTGCAAGACATGTGGACCAAGCCTGACAATGTGGATGTTAACAGCCATGTAAATGGGTATAACACGTAACTACTGGTATACATTTGCCCCCATAGGTTATGCATTCATACACCCCTGTCTGTCCTGACACATAATAGCCACTGGTACAGAGGTGTCATCGCCACGTAATACCCACTATATTGGCATACATCTGTACAGCATCCCACTGCTCTGTCTGACATACATGACTGTTATGGTGGCCCAGCAGCAGTACATCTGGAAAGTATCTGGACATAACATCTCAGTGGGTAAGTACACTAAGCTGCTAGGCATGTAACAAAGCACTGTGCAGGCTACAGGCAGACTGTCTCAACACTGGTCTACATTTTCTATGGGGGAATGAACATGTACCAGCATATATAGCAGGCTCTACAGACATGTCACAGCACAGAGTATGATACACCTGTGTGAAAGTGCATAACCACAACCAATGTGAACACAGCCACAGCCACATATGGTAAGCTAGCGTAATATTACAGTATATGGACTATCTGTTCAACACCATCCTCATATGTGCCACTCACACACTAACCCTACATATACTGGGCCACTACACAGTGTGGTCCGATGGCTGTCTGTGGTATGGGACATGTGTGTGTGTATGGACTTACAAACATGTAAGCCGATAGGGTAGCATACAGTGGAGCAGCATGTGACATCAGATAGAACAGGACCAAGAACAATGACATCTACCACAGTCTGTACACAGGCCAAAGTACATATTAACAATACACACACTGTCGACAATCACCATAAGTACACAGACCTCAGTACTGTACACACAACCACAGAATGTCCAGGTTCTGTCATAAAATGTAATCCCTACTATACATAACATGTGTAGCAGTCTGATATCTTACTGGCTTGTTATGAGATATGATGTCACTAATTATGGTGTACAGCACATATGCATACTGCATGCCATATGTACAAAGGTTGAAAGAATTGTGGCTAGAGGCACATACACAGGGCCAATATTGACATGTTGCTGTGATAACCTCACAAATTTACTGTTGTAACAGGGTTTGTTGCAATATATTTCCTATGATGGAAATGAAGTCAGTAACTCTCATGGCTGTCACCATCTACAGACTGCAGTCCTCACACTACCTACTGCAGTTCATAGATAGGTTCTCTGTGGGTAACACATGAAACAAAAGGCACCACACATTGCCCAGTCTGTAGATGACCATACAGAGTGGGGAGGGAGTTCCTCATAAACATAGCACTGACATGGCAGGTATTAAAAATTTTAGGACAGCCATATCCACACACACCCTGTTAAACCAACATTACTCCAAATGCAGTATAGCAGCACTTATAGTCTGTAATCAGGTCAGGCACATCCCCTTCCTGTGTGTTTCCCTGTTTTCACAGTGTATGTTGTTAGAGGTAAATCCCCAATCCATCTGAGATGTTGTTTGCCAAACAACAGATTGAGTTCCTGCTCACAGTGAATGTAAAGGCCCAACACCAACATGATGTTCCTAGATATTGGAGTGTGTTTCCATGCAATTGGCTATGGGAATGTTACCACAGCAGTTCCACATGCAATCAGCTAGAGGAGGGCTGCAATTAGTGCAGAGGCCATCAGCTGATCATGAGCATCACTTAAAATGCACATGCTGCTGCCAGAGAGGGAGTGAGAGAGGCAGACAGAGGCAAAGAAAAGTCAGGGAGGGGTGGAAAAGTAAAACTAAAGCATGTTTGTGTCACACACCTACTAGTAAAGGGTATCAAACCCCTAATGACTATGTAGTACTATCACATGTCTATGCAGTTACTGGATGCGCCACATAGGTTACATGTTACGGAGCCCTCAAAATGTATATGTGATGGTGAGTGACATCTGCAACAGGGATATGGTAGCTATACAGTACGTGTAGTATGCATGCCTGTCTGCATGAACAGGTGCCAGCGTCAACACAGCCACACTCTCACAGGGACACACACATTGACACACTTGGCAGGGCCAGGAATACAACTCATCACTAGTGAGATTGCCATAACACATTACTGTGCAGGTATCACATGCACCACAGGGGTCATATGGAGGTTATATGGGCAAAGGGTATGTGGAGGCATCTGACATCAGACAGCATGCTTCAGTATGCCAATATGGGATGTAGTGAGTGTGAATGTGGTCATATGCATCATACAACACACACACAGACACAGGGTGCCAGTACTGACATGCGTGGATGCATTGCTTCATGGGTGTATAGTGGTTGACTGTGCCAGACAATTATACAAGGCTAGGTGATAGGTATACCTTGGCATTGGGCCACATGACAATGGTCTGCATTGTGGCTCAGGGGTGTTGTGTATGGATTTGCCCACACTGGTGAATATTGTATTCGCCATCCAATCACCTAGGTGACTATTGCATGTGGCCAATGCCGTGCATTGCTTGCCATGTATGTGTTCCTTAGTCTATGACATGGATGGTGTCTGGGATGTGCACACCTCTCACATGCATGTACAGTGACATGTTAAACTGTACCTGGGGTGTCTTGCCCATGTTGTGTACACAGATTATCATCAGATGTGCCAGTCCTGGCCTCATATTGTGGGAACTGTTAATGGACGGCAGGTTGACCCTGCACCTACACTGATAGCATGATACCGGTATTCCCTGGTGTCAGTGGCATCTGTACATACAGGGCATGTTTTTCAGGCATGGTATATCCTTTGTGGGTCACATTTGATGGCACCACAGGTGTTGCAGGTGTCCAGTGGGGAACATGGAGAAAGTGCACTGTTGGATGTACATGCCTAATGGACTGATGGATGGGGTGCCATGCCCTCTGTAGCCCACTGCAATCACACCATGGCTACTATCAGTGGGCAGTATGCAGGGTACTACCAACATAGCGGCTGTTGAATTGTAGTGAGTGTGACTAGCCTAAAAAGTATTGCTCTATCCACAGAGACACATACAAACTCAGTTGCCACATCAGGGATTAGAACTCCTACCTAGCTATTTTATCACTCTACAGCAGTATGCAGTTATAGGATGCACCACAGAGACTACTTGGCTACAGCTTTCCGAAAGGTGTATTCCACAGTGAATGACATCAGCAGCTTTGCCAAAGTAGGGCATTTGATTTGTAGTGTGTGTGATTAGCCTAAAAAGCATTGCTCTCTACACAGACAGAGACACACGCAAACACACACACAGTTGCCATGTCTGGGATTAGAACTCCTATCTAACAAGTTTCTCACACTAGAGTAGTACGCAGTTATAGGACATGCCATGGAGATTACAGGGCTACAATTTTCCCAAAGGTATATTTCAAAGTGGATGACCTCAGCAGGCTTGTCATAGTAGGGCTATGGGGAGGGCAGTGTGTGTACATGGGCCATAATCCATTCATCTAGAGGCTGACACACCACATGCAGGCAGATGCAGGGTTATAATCCACAGGTATGTGTATACAGCTGCTGGATGACAACTTCCTTGTACAGTCATGTTGCACAGCTAGCACTTGCACCACGTAGTCTGTAATGGTGACAGATACCGGTGGCTAGTATCTACAGTGAGTGACATCTGAACCTCATGTGGTTGTAGCCATTTGGCTGTGTGCTTGGTGGGATAGGCCTCATAATGGATGGCTCCTTGTCACAGTCACTCTCTTCCACACATCTATGTAGTCTACTTTTGGCTTATTATAGTGTGTTGTCCTTGGATATATGTCTGTATTCCTATCCAGTGTGTGTGTGTGCAAAGCATGAGTAGTGCATACTAAGGAGTGTCTGCACTAACATCTGCAACTGCCAGATATGTCTGGTCCACTGTTGTTTGCAGACATGGGCTTCATTTGTTTAAGTGTGTGGGCATGCCCAGTATGATCTTTTTGTATGTTGTTGTCTGACATTGCCTTCATTTCTCTAAGTGTGTGAGCATGCCCAATATGCCCTTCTGTATTGAATGTGTGGATCAATTCCAGGTAGTTTGCACTTTAGTGCAGACCTTTGTGTTGTACCCCTACAGGTAGCAAACTGTTCCTGCAGGGTATCCGTCGATCATTTGGCAATATGGGGACAAAGTTTGCAGGGGATAGTGTGTACTGCAGGTGATTGTGTCTGTGCTGCTTCAGCTACATGGTACTGCTGTTCTCAGAGATATTCAGACATGTGTACTTTTATACACTGTGATGTTTTACGTCCTCATGTACTGTCAGTTGGACATTCCTGCTCACAGAGATGTCTTGGGGGACAGGGGTGACTGCTACTGTGTACTGTATTGTGGTCAGGCACCTACATATTCATGGTAGGTAATGCCATCCTGGAGGGGGATCTGCAGACACTTGCTGCTGGGTCTGTGTATCCAGTTCAGTACCTTGGTACCATGCTGGCAGAGGTTCCCATACTTGTACATCCATCAACATGACAGTATGTCCTTATATTGCTATGGCAATACCTCACAGCTGTACAGATTTGCACAGGTTACCCAGTGGCAGGGGCCATGAGTCAGGACATTACCCCTATTGTGGTGTATGGGCAGGTATGTAGCCACCCATTTATGTGTATACAGCCAGGGATAGTGTGTACACACAGCTTTGTGTCGGACCCTGCACATTCTATTCTGCCCACACTCCCACCCCCTTTCTGTTATTCTATCCTCTTCTTTACATTATGCATACATTCTCTGATACTTTCCCTAAGGCTATCACCCCATCACTGCTGTGTGTTGGTGTTGGTCCACAGTTCATGCAGTGGGACATGGTGGACATGTTACTGTGGTTTGTCCACATGGCCTTGCATATGGCTTATGTAGAGTGTGTTGTGTTGTTATTTGGGTGTCCATGACATAACATGAATTGACAGTGTGTGAGACTCAGGCCCTTGGCAGAGGCCTGTGGGCCATTAGGTGTTGATGTTGGCCAGATATGGCAGGCCATTGCATTCTGTCAGTCCTAAAGTCTCAGACCACCATACAGTATATTCCCCTGGGGTGACAGGGTAGGTGTGCTAGGTGTTCATGCCAATACCTTCTATCAGTCTTGATCAGATGGTGTGGATGCTGACAGGGTGCTACCTACAGCTAGTGACACACCTGCATGGAACACCTGCACTGCATGCTGCATTCTTTTGGTATTGCCATATACAGATGGGGTCATATTGCACCCATTCCCCACAGCAGGGGTACAACCAGAAAGGTACCTGTGGATGGTTTCGCGTGAGCTGGGTGCATGTGTGCTATGGACACTACTTGCATCTGACACTCAGATATGCATTGGGCATTCCAGTTATGCTTCCATGTGCAGGTACATCAACTATTTCCCAATACATCAGTCCTACCTCCTTTGTGATCTGCGAGTGTCTGGGCAGACATCACCAGTATCCCCTACTACAGGACCAGATAATGTGATGCATACCTGTATGTACAATTCCAAGGGTGTGTCCATTTCACAGTGACACAATATGTACTTTCCCCTGTGTACTGCTTGTATATCTAGCCCAACAGCCATGCCATGTCAGTCTTTCAGATGGTGACACATATTGCCACCATACATTTACAATGGCTTACTGCTAGCATGTGTTATACTGGTGGGTATTGTCTTTGGGACTGCAGTTGTGAGGACTTGCCCTGTCATCAGCAGTAGTGGGCAATGGCCACCAGGTCTTACCTCAGCATGCATACATATTGACCACTCTCACACAAAATAAAACAAACACCAACCTAAAACACACATACCTGCATATTGTGCAGATGCTACAACCTATTCTGCTACCTTGGCCACCTCTGTTCATCTGTGCTCTACTGGTATTATACCGACACATACATGTTACTACATTTCTACATAGGGTTGTGGAGGGGCACACCTGACTGTTACGGCATGTGTACATCAGATTTGGGAGGGCACACCAGACCATTACTAGATTTCTAAATAGGTTTTGGGGCACACCTGACTATTACTACATTTCTAAGTAGGGTTGGGGGAGCACACCTGACTGTTTCTACATTCCTACACAGGATTGTGGGAATGGGGCACACCTGACTGTTATTACATTTCTACACAGGATTGGGGGGTACACCTGACTATTTTTACATTTCTATGTAGGATGGGGGGGCACACCTGACACTCGTACACATTTGCTATGACTGTACTGGTATGTCACGTACTGCGTTTCATTCTGTATTCTAACCTATCATGCTGACTAGAGGCATATCAGTGCACTACAGGTCTTAGCATTGATTTACCTACATATTAGTTTCTGACTTCCTACCCTTCAGAACTAACATCCTACTGGCTGACCTGCTGTAGTCTGTCTGTGTAGGCCTGGGGGGTTGCCCATAAGCATCATTCAGAGGCCATAGCACAGCCTGTGTTTGTGTTTGTCTACACCTGTCCTGCTGGCTGAGACTGTTGTTGGGTATGTGAACATCCCTGACTGGCATGTGTGAGTCATATGGATACACATGGGGCCCAGCACATTTCCTGCAGTGGGTTTTGTCACCCTATGTAGTACTGGCTACTACTGTGACACCAGTATTTGTTACAGATCTCATGGTGCCACTATAGGTGTCTACTATCTGCTGGCATACCATTCAGCAATCTGATTCCCTTGCATGCACACATCCATACCATAGATACAGGTAACAACACATTCTACACCATTCGGCAATTAGTAAGTTGAGTGACTTACCTTGTGGGTGTCACAGTACTGAGGGTGGTGCTGCAGGACTGCCTATGTTGGATGCACATAATACACTCCCTACTCATGGTTGAGCACAGGTAGTGTCATGTTTGGCATCCCTTTTACTGTATGTGAGAGTCAGAGAGAGTCAGAGAGAGGCAGATTACACTAGTCCTGCATGGCCAGTTTCCTGCTTCCTGGAATGCAAATTCCCCTCATTTACATGGATTTATCACTTCCTCTTGTAAAAAAACAGTGTGCACTCAAAATTATAAATATATACACAATAAAATAGTTTAAATATCGACCCCTATTAAAAATGACAGTAAAACACTTCAGTGATAAAACAGATTCAGTTGAAGCAGTTTTTATAAAAATGCAATGATTTCAGCTTCAACAAAGAACATATAGTGATCCTGTCATCAAGTCTGGGAAATTGGCAAGCATTAAGCTTTATTTTCCATTTGAGCTCAAGGAATTCCAGGTAGTCATCAAAAGTTTTTTACTGTCATTTTTAATAGGGGTTGATATTTAAACTATTTTATTGTGTATATATTTATAATTTTGAGTGCACACTTTTTTTACAAGGGGAAGCGATGTCACTTAATTGTCTGATGTATTGCTGGGGAGGGTATTTAAACCTGGTTAGTAAGGCATATGGTATTCTGATGAAGTCTAGTCTTTGACGAAAATGCTAAATTAAAGTTTAATTTTTGAACCACTTGCTGTTGTGACATTTCTGGACTACCCTCATTCTCTCCTGATTGTGGGTTATCTCTAATACATGTATTTAATTCCATGTACATAACATGCATCTATGTGCTGTCAGTGCAGTAGCAAGGGGTGTGAGTCTACTGTCTGGGACACCTGGGTATATATGGCTTGTACAACACTCTTTTCCATTTGAATGTGTTTCATACATGGGTAATATCCCAGGTTATGTGCAGTTACACTGGCATGTAGTGTATCATTACATTACTACTGTTGACAGTGCATTCCCAAGTAAGAGTAGGTTGCAGATTGTAGTCCTGGAACCACACACTCCTGCATGCAAAGGTGGACTCTGAGTCCTGACTATCAGTTTCTTGGTGTGTGAGCTGTGTGTCATTAAGTATTTGCTACTGGATATTGATCTCACATGTGGATATTAACTGTAGACTACTGTGTGTTTAGGACGTGTCAGTGAGGGCTGTGTCATGTAGTAATGGCACAACTATCAGTGTCAGACATCTGTTAACACAGTCATCCTACTGCATAACCAGTTGGCTAGCTGATGTCTGTCTGTCCTCTGCACAGATGTGCAGATGTCAGGAGTCCATAATCTATGCTTGAGTGACACTGATATGTCTGCCCAGCTGTGTTATGAATGCCACAACTAGGAATCCCCAACCTGTATGCACTACATGCCATGGATGCCTCAACTACACTACCACAGCCAACAGAATATGCTTGGGTACAGGTCTCCAAGACAGACACTGACCATGTTATGTAATATATGTTGCATACATGTCAACTGGAGCACCTCACTGGCCCTCTGTAAGAGGCAACCAGATGATTGGATGTTGCATGTAACTCTCACCCTGAGGATCACCCCTTTGGTATCTGTTGATAGATGGCCTGCTGGCACATGGCAGGTGGCATGATACCACTGTACACACATTCCCTACACTCCCCATCTCTACATGGACAATAACCTGGTACACACCTATGAACACTTGCACTGATGGACCCCAGTACTGACAAATGTGTACGTGTGCATTACTGAGAATAACAGTGTCTGTGTGTTTGTAGACCTGTAGTTGATAATACGCTGAGGCCCTTCACACCCACTGCTCCCCCCATTGCCATAGTTAGATGTGGCTGCTGCTGTACCAGACATTACATGTACCTTGTTACATTCTTCACCTTGCTTGCAGTACCAGCACAACACTGTTGTACAAATGGGTTGATAGGCATGGGATATCCTCTGGTTTCTGGTAAGTGTGTATATGTGTGCATGTGTGTATATTTGTAGGATACAGCATTCTGAGGCCACATTCTCCTAATACAATATGCCTTGCCACACAGTATTAGGGATAGTGATGTTGCTGACCGTAGGAGAGCCATGACAATGCATCACCCTACTATCCCTGTGGCATGTGCATTACATGCATATCCCTGTAGTAGTAGTAGCACTCTTTGGATAGACAAGGGGTTGTATTACAGTCCTGGTCAATGAGTGATGGTGGGTATGTCAGAGTATTATCATGGGTTTCAGTGCATACAATATCCACTGTGGGGTGTGGGTGCTGGGTATACTGTCTTTACACTATTGTATCCCCAGTACATGTCCCATGTTCCACTGTATGGAAACCACTATCACCATCAACCATACAGGTAACAGATAACACTATCCAGCCCAGTTATGTATGTGCTGTGTGCAACATATCTGTAAGAGAATGGACACACTCACAAGATAGTTAGCACTGATAAGCCCAGGTCTCTCAGATGTGTGTGTATAACTGTTATGTGTTCGTCAATATGTATATGACAGTATGTCACACTATATATTGTCCATAAACAACCAGTACATCCCCCATTACCATACTGTACAGGCCTGGGGATGTTCTTCATGTAACATGTACCCTGGAACACACCTCAACCTAAAATCTGTGTGGTGTGTGCAATTAAGGCCACACATATCAGTAGCACTACATACCAAGGTAGGGGTTCTAGTCCTAGTCTTGCCAAGTAAGAGTTTGTGTGTGTGTGTGTGTGTATGCAAAGGAATCTACTTCTGTTTGCAGTCTATACATGTCCCAGGAGCTCATCTGTCCGAGACCTGCCTGGCAAATGCTAACATTTCACAGGTATCATCCTGTGGAAATACACTCCATCACAACTAGTGGTAGATGTGTAAATGCCCTCTTCCCCACTGTATAGGTGTACAGCAATACTGGGATTGGTATATATAGCTGGGTGTAGCTCTTGTAGACACAGCCACCATCTTTGCAGTTACTGTTGAGTGTATCCCCTTGCTTAGCTGGCTGTAGTACTATACAGTTCATGTTAACAAGTTAAGTAGTTGTCTATCACACTATCTGTGGTTCTACAGCACCCCACACCCTCCAAAGGGTAGGGCTGTGCCACCCACACCAGCACACCTATGTTTACAGTGTTGAGGATTGCACTACATTGGGGAAGAGGACATATACCCTGCCAGTACCATCGTCAATGACATTAAACTAGCAGACTGCTTATTTCCCAATGTGTTGTGCCTATCCTGTCTTGGTGGAAATACATAGGCTAAAATGGGCTCCTTGCACAGGTACATACTTCCATATGTACAGTATTCTCTGTGTATTGCATCAACACCAAAGCCTCTGTGCGTGTTATACACAAACATGTGGTGTGTACCACCCAGTACACTTACCATTGTCCACTGTAGAAGGGCTGCTGACATCATCCACCATGTACTCACCTGTATACACCCGCAGACCTATCAGCCATGTGGCACATGCAGTAACTGTCATACAGACCTGCAACATGTGTTTACCTGTACCAAGGATATGACACAGCCAAGGTGTCACCACAGTGCCCATACATCATGTAGGATACAACAGCAGACCATCATCCTGCTGACACATGGACACCTACAACACAAACGGAATGCATTATGGAGATCGCAATCACTCAGTGTTAATAACAGCTATAATGCATCATGGCTGGACAGCTACATTTCCTTAAATGTAAGAATTAAACTTTACTGCTGACAACATGTTACACAGCATTACATTGGTACACTGTAAAACAGTCACTCTAGCCCAACAGCCATGCCATGTCAGTCTTTCAGATGGTGACACATATTGCCACCATACATTTACAATGGCTTACTGCTAGCATGTGTTATACTGGTGGGTATTGTCTTTGGGACTGCAGTTTTGAGGACTTGCCCTGTCATCAGCAGTAGTGGGCAATGGCCGCCAGGTCTTACCTCAACATGCATACATATTGACCACTCTCACACAAAATAAAACACACACCAACCTAACACACACATACCTGCATATTGTGCAGATGCTACAACCTATTCTGCTACCTTGGCCACCTCTGTTCATCTGTGCTCCACTGGTATTATACCTACACATACATGTTACTACATTTCTACATAGGGTTGTGGAGGGGCACACTTGACTGTTACGGCATGTGTACATCAGATTTGTGGGGGCACACCAGACCATTACTAGATTTCTAAATAGGTTTTGGGGCACACCTGACTATTACTACATTTCTAAGTAGGGTTGGGAGAGCACACCTGACTGTTTCTACATTCCTACACAAGATTGTGGGAGGGGGGCACACCTGACTGTTATTACATTTCTACACAGGATTTGGGGGGTACACCTGACTATTTTTACATTTCTATGTAGGATGGGGGGGCACACCTGACACTTGTACACATTTGCTATGACTGTACTGGTATGTCACGTACTGCATTTCATTCTGTATTCTAACCTATCATGCTGACTAGAGGCATATCAGTGCACTACAGGTCTTAGCATTGATTGACCTACATATTAGTTTCTGACTTCCTACCCTTCAGAACTAACATCCTACTGGCTGACCTGCTGTAGTCTGTCTGCGTAGGCCTGGGGGGTTGCCCATAAGCATCATTCAGAGGCCATAGCACGGCTTGTATTTGTGTTTGTCTACACCTGTCCTGCTGGCTGAGACTATTGTTGGGTATGTGAACCTCCCTGACTGGCATGTGTGAGTCATATGGACACACATGGGGCCCAGCACATTTCCTGCAGTGGGTTTTGTCACCCTGTGTAGTACTGGCTACTACTGTGACACCAGTATTTGTTACAGATCTCATGGTGCCACTATAGGTGTCTACTATCTGCTGGCATACCATTCAGCAACCTGATTCCCTTGCATGCACACATCCATACCATAGATACAGGTAACAACACATTCTACTCCATTCGGCGATTAGTAAGTTGAGTGACTTACCTTGTGGGTGTCACAGTACTCTGGGTGGTGCTGCAGGACTGCCTATGTTGGATGCACATAGTACCCTCCCTACACATGGTTGAGTACAGGTAGTGTCATGTTTGGCATCCCTTTTACTGTATATGAGAGTCAGAGAGAGGCAGATTACACTAGTCCTGCATGGCCAGTTTCCTGCTTCCTGGAATGCAAATTCCCCTCATTTACATGGATTTATCACTTCCTCTTGTAAAAAAACAGTGTGCACTCAAAATTATAAATATATACACAATAAAATAGTTTAAATATCGACCCCTATTAAAAATGACAGTAAAAAACTTCAGTGATAAAACAGATTCAGTTGAAGCAGTTTTTATAAAAATGCAATGATTTCAGCTTCAACAAAGAACATATAGTGATCCTGTCATCAAGTCTGGGAAATTGGCAAGCATTAAGCTTTATTTTCCATTTGAGCTCAAGGAATTCCAGGTAGTCGTCAAAAGTTTTCTACTGTCATTTTTAATAGGGGTTGATATTTAAACTATTTTATTCTGTATATATTTATAATTTTGAGTGCACACTTTTTTTTACAAGGGGAAGCGATGTCACTTAATTGTCTGATGTATTGCTAGGGAGGGTATTTAAACCTGGTTAGTAAGGCATATGGTATTCTGATGAAGTCTAGTCTTTGATGAAAATGCTAAATTAAAGTTTAATTTTTGAACCACTTGCTGTTGTGACATTTCTCGACTACCCTCATTCTCTCCTGGTTGTGGGTTATCTCTAATACATGTATTTAATTCCATGTACATAACATGCATCTATGTGCTGTCAGTGCAGTAGCAAGGGGTGTGAGCCTACTGTCTGGGACACCTGGGTATATATGGCTTGTACAACACTCTTTTCCATTTGAATGTGTTTCATACATGGGCAGTATCCCAGGTTATGTGCAGTCACACTGGCATGTAGTGTATCATTACATTACTACTGCTGACAGTGCATTCCCAAGTAAGAGTAGATTGCAGATTGTAGTCCTGGAACCACACACTCCTGCATGCAAAGGTGGACTCTGAGTCCTGACTATCGGTTTCTTGGTGTGTGAGCTGTGTGTCATTAAGTATTTGCTACTGGATATTGATCTGACATGTGGATATTAACTGTAGACTACTGTGTGTTAAGGACATGTCAGTGAGGGCTGCTGTCATGTAATAATGGCACAACTATCAGTGTCAGACATCTGTTAACACAGTCATCCTACTGCATAACCAGTTGGCTAGCTGATGTCTGTCTGCCCTCTGCACAGATGTGCAGATATCAGGAGTCCATAATCTATGCTTGAGTGACACTGATATGTCTGCCCAGCTGTGTTATGAATGCCACAGCTAGGAATCCCCACCCTGTACGCACTACATGCCATGGATGTCTCAACTACACTACCACAGTCAACAGAATATGCTTGGTTACAGGTCTCCAAGACAGACACTGACCATGTTATGTAATATATGTTGCATACATGTCAACTGGAGCACCTCACTGGCCCTCTGTAAGAGGCAACCAGATGATTGGATGTTGCATGTAACTCTCACCCTGAGGATCACCCCTGTGGTATCTGTTGATAGATGGCCTGCTGGCACATGGCAGGAGGCATGATACCACTGTATACACATCCCCTACACTCCCTATCTCTACATGGACAATAGCCTGGTACACACCTATGAACACTTGCACCGATGGACCCCAGTACTGACAAGTGTGTACGTGTGCATTACTGAGAATAACAGTGTCTGTGTGTTTGTAGACCTGTAGTTGATAATACCCTGAGGCCCTTCACACCCACTGCTCCCCCCATTGCCATAGTTATATGTGGCTGCTGCTGTACCGGACATTACATGTACCTTGTTACATTCTTCACCTTGCTTGCAGTACCAGCACAACACTGTTGTACAAATGGGTTGATAGGCATGGGATATCCTCTGGGTTCTGGTAAGCGTGTATATGTGTGCATGTGTGTATATTTGTAGGATACAGCATTCTGAGGCCACATTCTCCTAATACAATATGCCTTGCCACACAGTATTAGGGATAGTGATGTTGCTGACCGTAGGAGAGCCATGACAATGCATCACCCTACTATCCCTGTGGCATGTGCATTACATGCATATCCATGTAGTAGTAGTAGCACTCTTTGGATAGACAAGGGGTTGTATTACAGTCCTGGTCAATGAGTGATGGTGGGTATGTCAGAGTATTATCATGGGTTTCAGTGCATACAATATCCACTGTGGGGTGTGGGTGCTGGGTATACTGTCTTTACACTATTGTATCCCCAGTACATGTCCCATGTTCCACTGTATGGAAACCACTATCACCATCAACCATACAGGTAACAGATAACACTATCCAGCCCAGTTATGCATGTGCTGTGTGCAACATATCTGTAAGAGAATGGACACACTCACAAGATAGTTAGCACTGATAAGCCCAGATCTCTCAGATGTGTGTGTATGACTGTTATGTGTTCGTCAATGTGTATATGACAGTATGTCACACTATATATTGTCCATAAACAACCAGTACATCCCCCATTACCATACTGTACAGGCCTGGGGATGTTCTTCATGTAGCATGTACCCTGGAACACACCTCAACCTAAAATCTGTGTGGTGTGTGCAATTAAGGCCACACACATCAGTAGCACTACATACCAAGGTAGGGGTTCTAGTCCTAGTGTTGCCAAGTTAGAGTGTGTGTGTGTGTGTGTGTGTGTATGCAAAGCAATCTACTTCTGTTTGCAGACTATACATGTCCCAGGAGCTCATCTGTCCGAGACCTGCCTGGCAAATGCTAACATTTCACAGGTATCATCCTGTGGAAATACACTCTATCACAACTAGTGGTAGATGTGTAAATGCCCTCTTCCCCACTGTATAGGTGTACAGCAATACTGGGATTGGTATATATAGCTGGGGGTAGCTCTTGTGGATACAGCCACCATCTTTGCAGTTACTATTGAGTGTATCCCCTTGCTTAGCTGGCTGTAATACTATACAGTTCATGTTAACAAGTTAAGTAGTTGTCTATCACACTATCTGTGGTTCTACATCACCTCACACCCTCCAAAGGGAAGGGCTGTGCCACCCACACCAGCACACCTATGTTTACAGTGTTGAGGATTGCACTACATTGGGGAAGAGGACATATACCCTGCCAGTACCATCGTCAATGACATTAAACTAGCAGACTGCTTATTTCCCAATGTGTTGTGCCTATTCTGTCTTGGTGGAAATACATAGGCTAAAATGGGCTCCTTGCACAGGTACATACTTCCATATGTACAGTATTCTCTGTGTATTACATCAACACCAAAGCCTCTGTGCGTGTTATACACAAACATGTGGTGTGTACCACCCAGTACACTTACCATTGTCCACTGTAGAAGTGCTGCTGACATCATCCACCATGCACTCACCTGTATATACCCGCAGACCTATCAGCCATGTGGCACATGCAGTAACTGTCATACAGACCTGCAACATGTGTTTACCTGTACCAAGGATATGACACAGCCAAGGTGTCACCACAGTGCCCATACCTCGTGTAGGATACAACAGCAGACCATCATCCTGCTGACACATGGACACCTACAACACAAATGGAATGCATTATGGAGATCGCAATCACTCAGTGTTAATAACAGCTATAATGCATCATGGCTGGACAGCTACATTTCCTAAAATGTAAGAATTAAACTTTACTGCTAACAGCATGTTACACAGCATTACATTGGTACACTGTAGAACAGTCACTCTGTGCATC